>NC_088925.1:60095000-60350000 GCF_038396675.1 Hydra vulgaris
GACATGCGAATCAGACCAAGAAAAACACCTAAACTGAACTTTGCAGCAACTACTCTTAAAGAGCTAGTAAAATGGGAAAATTGTGTGGTACAAGAACCTGTTTTTACTTGTTCGCTCACTAAAGATAAGTTGGTAATGCTAAGATTGACACCTCTAATAACTCCTTAATAAATTCATACTCAAAGTACCGAGTGTGCTGTAAAACAAGTGACAGTAGCATCCATGTCATTAGTTGGACCAGATGCAAGAGATGGATATATTAGAGCTAGAGCTCAACATAGAGAGTTGCTACCTGTTTTTAAAACAAAGAAAGAAATTTTAATAAATTTTCAATGTCATTAGATTTGAAAGATATCTTATTTTATTTATTGTTTTTTTATTAGTATTATAGTAGTGTTATCAAAATATTATTTGGGTAAGATGGTATAAACCACCTGTTTTTTGGGGAACCGCATCACTGGCACCGCCTTTATTTCTAATGAAACAAAAGCAAAAAAACTGTTATAAGCAAATTTGTTAATCATTAAAACCTCATTGAAAATTGAAGACCCCCTCCCCTAAAATGTCTAAAATCTGCATTGCTGGTAGGATTCATGCAAGATAATCACTTTGAAACAAGTATCAAAAAAAATTGCAACTGGTCTAAAAACATTATTTGCATTTAATATTTCATCGCAATGAAAAAGAAGGACATGTAAAACATAATAAAGGACAAGTGTGACAAATAAGATTTTACTAAATTTTGCAATTTCTAAAAGTACAAATTTGGGTATCAAAACTTTTTCCAATCAAAAATATTTTTAAGTAAACCCTATTTAAAATTTAATTTTACATAAGAATACACCTTTTCTTAAGCTTTTAGAAGAAAATAAAATTCTCGCTGTACCCTAATGTTTAAGTGTATGTATGTATATATAAATATGTATGTATATATATATATATATATATATATATATATATATATATATATATATATATATATATATATACATATGTATATATATATAGTCAAAAAATGGTAAAATTATGTAGTAAGATAATGAAATGCATGTCCAATTATCAATAAATAATGGCAATATTAGGAAAACATCACCTCACTGGAAACATTAATGAAAATGAAAACATCACTGGAAACATTAACTCAATGAAAACATCAACTACAATGTCAGCAACTAGCTGGAACTTTTTCATATAATAATCAGCAGCTTCAGCATCATTTTCTTTTATAGTCCAGTAAGTAATAGTAATAGCCTTTCTGTGCTTTTTTTAAGTTTTTTCATTCTGCTATTGTGCAAGACTGTCATTGTTGTATCGGAATCATATCATTCATAATTATTATTGATATAGTATGTTTATATATATATATATATATATATATATATATATATATATATTAGAGATGGGAATCGAAGCCTTTTTTTAAAGTTCGGGTCCGGTTCGGTTCGGTAATATCTAATGTTCGAGTTCGGTTCAGTTCGGTCTTAAGCACAGTTCGGGTTCGGTTCGGTATCAGCACAACTGTTTTTTTATTAGTTACAAAGCTTTACATCCACAATAATAAAACACAAATAAATTAAAGTAATATTAAGTAGTTAATGCATTGCAAATAACTTGAATAATAATAATTTGCAATGCTTTTATACTGCAACTTCAAAAGTTCAAAAAACAATGCAGTTGCTAATAGCTGCAGTTAAAGTGCACAAAACATTAAAGCAGTAACTTTCTGAACACAAATAACGGTAGCTTAAGTAGCCTACTGTCAGTCTAGTAATCAGGGCTGCATGTTGTATTTGAGAAATATCAGCATTTCCAATGTTTCTGGGTTTAGGCGAGCCCTGCGCTCACTCATCGTCACCCCACACACTGAAAACACTCTTTCACTGGCAGTACTTGTAGCAGGAATAGCCAACAACTTTCTACCAATCAATGCCATCGTCGGAAGCTTATGTTCACGGTTATTGTGTTTCCAGAATTGCATTGCATCACACGCTGTCACGGGCAGTGCCAAGTATTTGTCAAGTTCATGTCTTGTGTCATTACTGTCGGCGTTAGACAATGGAGCGGCAACTGTTTTTAAGTCTGCCAGCAAATCATACGATTCAAGATCAGCTTTATTCTTCTTTGCAGGAGGCGCTGATCTGAATGACTGCATTCCTTAAAGCTGTCTATATCTGTATTGCCTGAGTCCTTTCGTATCACCTGATTTGGTGAAGAAGAAATAATTTTGTCCAGCATACTACGCATTTCTGAATAAACAAAATTGCGATCGTCTGTGTTGACAAAAGAAAGGTATTTGTAAGAAGGAACAATAAATGTTGATAGCTTGTGCAAAGGATGAATAACATACTTTTCATTCAAACTAGACAGAAAAACTGCCTTCAAATCACGCATACTGTCGCTGTCTGAACCATTGATCTTACAGACTGATCGAAGATAAAAAAGCATTGGCCATACATCAGGGGACGTCGGCACATTGTCATGTGACATTTGTACAGTAGCCTTGTGAAAGAAAGAGATGCAAAAATTCTACGACGTCATGCAACAATTTTTCATTAACGTTGTTCAGTTGCTCAAGTTTGTCAAACTGCTTTGAATCAGCAAAAATTGACTTGACATGATCTAACTGGCATGACAGTGATTGCAAAAGAAAAAATTGACTGTTCCAACGAGTCGCAACATCCTGTTTGAGAGTGTGATTTAGTTCCTGGTTTTTCCCACTATGTTTAAAGTAGCCCACCATTTCCTTTGGAGTCTTGATCATTTCCTAAACTAAATTAGCACCAGGGGATTTCAAAGCTTTTTCAACAGCTAAATTAAGATTATGACCTGCACAACTAAGTCTAACATCGTTGCAATAAGCCGACTTCATAATACTCCCATTATCAGTCACAAATACCAAATTGTCACTTTTTATAGTCTGAGGGAAAAGTTTTTTAAGTATTTCAGTTGTCTTTGCTTTTACGGCAATGCCAGTCTTAGACTCACTAAACTCAAACAATCCAACACACTTACTTATAAGGCAATAACTGCTGTTAATGTAATGTGCTGTAAAAGTTTGATAAGAGTATTTTAGAATGTCATTGGTCCAGTGATCAGTTGTTACTGCGATATGAGTAACCCCAGCAAGTTCGTCTTTCAGCTTTCGAACACATTCGTTGTAGAACTTTGATAGTAGTGTCTTAGACACATAATACCCTCAAGTTTCACTCATCCATACTTCGATCCAATATCAATCATTGTTTGAGCAAAGTGACGGAACCCATCATCCTGAACACACGAGAATGGCTGAATGTCTTTTGCAATCATGTAAAGGGCTGCACGTTGAGCATATTTACAAATGTGTTTAGGAACCTGTAAAGTATAAAGCAATAAACAATAGACATTAAACACATAGCAATACATAATGGCCTTTTTTTTTTGTACTACAAAAAACATTGTATTTCTATAATATTGCTAACAACTTGTAACAAATATATTTTGCTATCAATGGTAGCAAGTGAAAAGTTAAAACAGTAAATAGGAAAAAGCAAGATCCGCAAACTATATTTATTAACCTCTGTTTTTTTAGGTAAAAAGCTTGTCATTTTTAATTGTCCAGGTTCTGAACTGATCTTATTGATGTGTGATGTATTATGTCTTACGTAAAGTTGTAGTATGACCAATTGGCACTGACAACCATAATCCACACTGCTTACAAACGGCAAACTCCTTGACAACCTGTTGATCATAACATGATTACTCACAGTTATACAAAAATCAAATAAAGTGTATTATAACTAATGTCAATTGACCCTATTTAGCATTTGATATTCAATTAATTATCAAACCTGAATGCTGCTCAGTTTGGCATTGTGTGCAATATGCAATGCCTGAGAGATGCAGGTGATTATTGATTTATTGAAATATTTATAAAACTAAATAATTTTATACGCAGTAAGTATAGCTACAAACCTCATCCCCAACTTCAACGCAACGGAAGGGTGTCCAACATTCACTCTTTGTCCATGATGCAGGTACTAAGCGAGCCGCTCCGTCTGTTATCAATTTCTCCAACACTTTTTTAGTCCATTTACGAGTTAATTTACTGTTACTCATTATTACTACAATATTATGTAATTATTGCAATCATTAACTACTAAGATATGAATAAAAACTCAGAACAAAAACAACACCTCAATATTGCAAATGTTTAGAAACAACATTTCCATTTTGGTTGGTAATGTTATGAATTGTAGACTTATCGCGAGGTTAGAATTATTTTGTTCTATTTCCCATTTTAAACGTTGGGAGAAAATTTTTCATTTTTTTCTAAAAGTAAAAATTACTTAAAATTTTAGCTAGTTTTTAAAGAAATAATAACTTATGCTTTAAATAATTTTGATTTAAACAAATTATTTAGAAGAAATTTAAAAATTAAAATATATTTTAAAAGTAATTATTAATTACTAAAAATACTAACTCATTTTCTTCCAACACTTAATATGAGAGATAGAACAAAATAATTCTAAACTCGTGGTATGTTATACATTAGATAATGAATTATGTTATGTATGTTACACATTAGGTAATGTAGCATGTTATGTAATGTAGTGATGTGCGAATTGCAAAATTTTCACTTTATCAAGCCTCTTTTTAGCTTGGTTAGGGCAAGAACAGTTGGTTTGATTCGGTTCGTTCACAACAGTTTTAAAGTTCGGGTTCGGTTCGGTTTAGTAACAACTAAAGTTCGGGTTCGGTTCTGTTCTGTCGTAGATAAGGTTCTAGTTCGGTTCGTTCGGTTCGGGTTCGGTTCGTTTCCCATCTCTAATATATATATATATATATATATATATATATATATATATATATATATATATATATATATATATATATATATATATATATCATTTTATAGTATATATTTAATACATATAATATAGTATATATTAAATATATAATATACAAAAATATAATATACTAGAAATAGTATATTAAACTTAATATTCTATAAATATATTATGTCTATATATTTTTAGACAAATATTAGCATATTACTAATATATGGTATATTCTAAATACATAAAAAAGCAATATATTATATTATTATATTATATAAAGGTTTTTAAAAGTGTAATAATATAATTGGACTGAGCAAAAAACATGTATTATTGATTCAATATATAATGAATGTTATTTTTACATTGGTACTTTAAAATTGTAATATTAGTACCTGTATCACAAAATCATCGTATGGAAAAATCACATAAATTTTTTAATAATAATTATTATTAAGTATTAAAACGAATATTTAATATCCTTCAGTACTCCCCCCCCCCTTCTTTCCCAAACAGAAGTCGGAAAAACAAAATTTAGGTACCAAAAGTGAAGGTAAAAATAGGGTAATCTACTAGTTAAAATAAATTCTTGAAATTTGGCATGTGCATAACAAACGTATAAACTTAAAAAAAAGAATAGGGTAGAAAAAAAAAAGATTATAACTTCAACATTTACTAAGCACAAGAAGTACAACACACTTTTTCATATCAATAAATAACACTTTAACTTTCGTTAATATAATAAAAAAATACTCTTTAAAAAAGTTCAACTATTCTACTTTAAAAAAAACTTGTAAGTTAATTCTTCTAAAAAAATATGCTACAAAACACCATCCTACCACATCCTTAAACGCCAAGTTCTAAAAACGTGGAACAGTTTTTTAGCACAAAAATCGGTTCTGTAAAAACACGGGATTTGACATACCTATTACAGAAAGTAGAGTAATACTACATACTCATAGAGAAACATATGTAATGGAAAACTTAGCGTACAATCTTTTAAAATTCGCAAGTATGGTAAACATTCTGTTGTCTTTCAGTACATTTGTGAATAGAACAAGAGTCTTAAATGCATAGTTAATGAGTTCAAAAAACTACTACTTCAAACACCTTTATCGTCTCTTTTTAATCTTAATCAAAACCAATTTAAAAAAATATGAGAATAATTTTTTATTATTTATCATCAAGTATGATTTTTAAATGTTTACTCAGTTTATATATGTTCCATTGTTCTTATTATTATATTATGTACTTATTATTATATTGTTATTATTTCAATACTTATTTTAATCATATTATATTTAAAAAATGGTGTCCCTCTTTGATTGGAATTCTGTTTGGGTAACGCTTATCGATCATTTAGTTATAAATTTTATATAGTTATAATTAACTTACTCATTATTAGATTACTTGGATATACGATTTGGTTCTCGGCTGACCAAGGAAATGATTATTTTATAACTGACCCGACCAATAATTCTAAAATATTCAGAATTATTTGTCGGGTTTGTATTTTTTCAAAATAAGGCTCAAATAAAATCAAGTATTAATTCGTTTAACCCATTAGCACATTAGCAAATAACGATCAAGATGCCAATAAATTTTTTTTCATAAATTTCTTTAAGAGCATGGTCTTATGTTTTAAAAAATATTTTTTTAATATTTTAAACACATTTGTAACCATTTTATAATTTTTTGCAAATATGCAACTTTGCCGAAAAGGGGTATTAAAAACAACGCTTTTGGAAAAAAAAAAACAGGTGTTTGAGGTATCTAATATTTATTAACAAAATATTAGAAAAAGATATAAGACTTCTGCAGTTTTAAAATAATATCATCCAAATATATTACCTTATGTCTTTTCTGATTTTATCGTACATGGAAGTCTTTGTAGCAGCTTATGTCCTTGTTTAAACAAAGCCTTAATTTACATTTTGTGCAAGCAAAAGAACATTTCATCTTACATATTCTACATCGTCCCCTTTTCTCATTGATTTCTAGCCAGTGACAGAATCCACAATATCTTATATCACAAATTGGTTTTGGGTTTGATGGTTTTCTTCCGAGAGTGTTGGCAGGTGAAAAACTCCTTTTAGGACAATCAATTTTTTTTCAGGATCTTTGTCTTTGATATTCAAGGCTGTTGCTACCTGATTATAAATCTTCTTAAGGAGAGTTATTTATTTTTAGGCACTTTAAATTGAGTACAGTGCCTTCGGTATAACAACCAAGGATTAATCTCTGATATGTCAATGCTGTGAAAAATTAATTATAAGTACCAACGCTTCTTAGTATTGATTCTTGTTCGGTGTAACGATATTAGCATGTCTGCCAGATCAACACCACCCATCGATGCATTGTATTCAAGATCAATGTCAGGTGCTGTGACATCAACATATACCTTCTTCTTACTGTCAAACCTTTTGACTTCTATTGATCCAGCAACACCTGCATGTGTTGACTTAAATGTAACAACTTCGTTATCAATCCATTTTACTAAATGTATTCCTAAATTCTGGTCTACTCGATAGTCCCATAATCCTCTTTCTTAAGAATTTAGTTCTTTTTCAGATAAAAGTGGACATTTTTTGATTCGATTATTACGGAAAGTTCCTGCTGCTAATATTCCCATTGTTTTCGGTTCATTAGGCAGTTGTAACGTTCAAAACCAGTTGTCGAAGAAAATACGGAAGTTTTTATGTTTGGTCATTTCTTGTACTAGTCGAAGTATTACATCTTCAGCACAACAATTTTGACTACTAGCACTAGTAGCACCTGCATAGATAAGGAAGTCGGATGTGAATCCTGACTTTCCTGCTCTAACAAAATTTTTAAAACCCTATTTGTTGATTTTTTTGGCATGTATTGGCGTATCCGACTATGCTTAGTTTTTGCAGGTATCAATTGCTCATCTGCAGATTGGTCTCACTCTTTTTCAATTTTTATGCGGTTATTACGAACAGCATCCAATACAGGTTTGACCATAAACAATTTGCTAGAGTGTTCATTTTTGTAGTATTGTCAACTGCATGCAAATACCTTCTTAGATGTTCATAACGCTTTAAACTCATAACGTCAGCAACAGCACTGCATCGAATTTCTGTTGACCAAAATAATTCATAGCTTGGAAGGCGAACTAATGACATCAGCATTTGAATTCCTTAAATTTGCTCCATCTCTTTAAAATTTGTAGCTATAGTAAAGCCTGTCAACTGAACGCTGTAGAGTTTAGTTTGTTCTACTAGTTTCTGAGTGATGCTATCATCCCAAAATATTTTAAAGTACTCAAATGGTGTCATATCATTGCGTTCTGGCATAGAGAAACTTCTTCCTTGAGCACTGCATCAAATATTGGTGGTACTTTTTTTTTCCACCTATAGACAGGCTTTTTTGCAGATTTTCTTTTCAGCAGAGCAACTTCGCCCTCATACTCACTAAAATATAACATGTATGTATGAATATAAATGTATAAATATATATATATATATACATATATATATATATATATATATATATATATATATATATATATATATATATATATATATATACTTATTATATTATATATATTATATTTGTTTATATATTTATATATTATATATATATTTATTATATTATATATATTATTATATATATATATATAAATATATATATATATATATATATATATATATATATATATATATATATATATATATATATATATATATATATTTACACATATGCATGTGTGTCTGTGTGTCTGTATGTGTATAATGTATATGTATATCCATTATTTAGTTTGACATACCATGACTCTTCTGATGGGGAATTCTTTTTGAATGGTGAAGAAGCATTTTCTTCTTCAGTCCTAAAGATGGAGAAATAGAATATAAAATTAAACCTCAAAGCATCCTCAATAAATAGAATAGATGTACCATAATAAATAGAATAGATGTACCATATAAAATTAAACCTTAAAGCAACTTAAAGTCAAAATTGACTCACTCACGTGCTTCGAACTGAAAACAACTACATCAATACCGAATTCTGCTTCATTCCCTGATTCATTTCATTCTTCAAGGTCTAATAACTCAGAATCAGAATTTGGTTCAAGTACATAGTTAACAGCTTCTTGTACATTAAAATTTCGAGTTCTACGTGTTTTTGTAGGAGCTACCAGAAAAAGCATAAAAAAAGAAATCTTGTGATTTTTGTACCTCAACCCGACAATGTTGTATATTTGCAACAAATAAATCAGGAGATCTATATAACAATAAGTTAGGTTATTTTTAGTCTTTAATGACTTTAATAAGCAATTTCAGTCTTCGGACATATTAGTTTTATGCATTTAAGCATCAGCTTAAGCTTTCGTATGACAAAATATAAGCATTAAAGGGAGTAACTAAAACTTACCAAAAGCAGCAGTTCTGTTATGAGCTGCCACCACATATAAAAAAAACAATCTCGTGCTTTAATTGCGTCAAAATAGCAAATAAAGGTCTAAAATACATGTTTCAAAATAACTTTAATTGTAGATTAGGTTAATAAATAAAATATTTATCACCAAATCATTTGTTGCAAATTCGCAACAATGACGGAAAAAGGGTTAAGTGTCAACTAGTAAAAGTAAATTTATATTAATCAAAGTACATTTTCCAAAATTTTATCACTAATATCTAAACTAAATCAAAATTGTATAACAGTTTAAGTTATATAAGCCTTATGGTGACAATAAACTCTGTTTTTTATCTCTATGCTTTTGCATTACTAATAATATTACATATTCCATAAGGTAATAATAGTCTATAATTGCATCTTAATTTAATATTATATCATAGTTTTTATTCTATATACCTTGTGGTGACATTAAATTACGTGATTCTATTGTTGTTGCATCGTATTAACATTTGTATTAAATATTATATCAGCTTTATGGTAACCATTTGATAATTGTATGATATATTAGCATCCAGCAAACACACCCTATTGGGTAATCATTGGAACCCAAATAGGATAGTAATCGGATCTCACTAGCTTATCCAATTAGAGTCCCATCAGTTTTTGGCATAGATTTCTGCATGGGAACCAATTGGGTAACCCAATGGGAAACATCGAATGGGGCCCAGGTTGATCCCTATCGTTTTTTATTATAAAACCTATATACTTGTTATCTACAAGTGCCTTCAGGATATAATATGAACGGGAAAACGGTCAGAATTGTTCTTATAAAGATGGTTCTTATTTTGTTTAACGTACAATATAAATTTATATATACATATATATATATATATATATATATATATATATATATATATATATATATATATATATATATATATATATATATATATTTACATACATATATATATAAGCATATATTGATATACATATATATACATGTGTATATATATTCTTATACATATATATATATATATATATATATATACATATATATATATATATTTACATATATATATATACACATATATATATGAATACATATATATATTTACATATATATATATATATATATATATATATATATATATTTATATATACATATAGATATTTAGATATAGATATAGGTATATATATATAGAGAGAGAGAGAGAGAGAGAGAGAGAGAGAGAAAGCGAAATTCCTTTTCAAAATATCCCATTGAATCTTTCACACTGACCATTGCCCTGAGGATTATAGTAATCATAGGAGTAGTTCTACTCAGGTTTGAAGACATAGAAAAGACGTAAAATTTTACGTCCAGGGCAATAAACTATATCATAGCTGTGCGAAGAAAGTTTTATCCTCCATCTCAGAATCTTGTCATTCCTAATTTTTCGCTTTTGTTATTGTCAAACATGAAAGAGACAGGGCGCTGGTCAGTGACTAGAGTAAAATGCCGACCATCAAGTTCAAGTGTTTCCATTTTCGAAGTGATTCGATAATAAGATATTAACAGCATTAATGTAAGTCCTCAAACTTTCTGAATTGTTTGTTCTCGGTGATAACAAACATATTTTTTTTCCGGTCTGCAACATTTGTTTAGCTATTGTATAAAATTAACATATCTTTTGCGATTGAATAAAAAAACACAAAGTTAAGAAACACAATATTTTGTTGAATATATATATTTTTAGTTAAACTTAATAATTAGAAGTAATTTATTTTTTCATATCATGAATAAAAATCCATTTTTGATAACAATAATAATTCGCAACATAATTTAATAATCTTAATATAATAGGTTAGTGCTATTTAATGTCGTTCACTCTAATGTTTCCGATTATAAGTAAATCGCAGACCTGGAAAATATTTTTGTTTGGCATACGCATGCGCACCGTTAAACTGATTTTAAACGATATTAACGTTCCAAAGTTCTTTAGAGCTCGTGTTGCTCCGTTAACATATAAACCGTTAATATTCATCTAAATATATACATATATATATATATATATATATATATATATATATATATATATATATATATATATATATATATACACATATATGTGTGTGTGTATTTAATCTAGGGTGTAAAATGAATGAAAATAGTTGTTCCCTCAATTTAGAAATTTCGCAGGGTAAGGTTTGTTATTATCTAATATGATTCTTTATATTAAGAAAATACTAAGTTATTTGTAAAATTTTACTCATAAGTATAAAAAATAATAACATAAATACAAAATTTTACTAATAACTTTAAGAAATAGTTTTAAAAGTAATTATAAAATTTGAATTTAACAATTTTCAACAACAATTCTACCTGTTGAAAAGTATTTTTTTTTTCACATAGGTAGATGTTTGTGCAAAAATTTATAAGCACGTTGCGCATGTTTCAAAAATTAAAGAGCATAATGATGCGCACGTTGCATTATGTTGTAACTTGCTCAGGATGTATGGAAAAGAACTTTGAAGGTTTACAAAATAATTTAATACGCTGTACACCTTTTCAAGATGTAATTGAGAACCTGAATGTGTTTAGTTAAGAAAATAAGATGTAGTTAAGAAACACAACATGGAATTAAGAAATTTCAAAATGTAATTGAGAAACCCAACATATAAATAAGAAATCGCAATATGTTATTTGAAAAACAAAATTGTAATTAAGAAATCCTAATATGTAAACGAGAATACATTATTTGTAATTGTGAATTTATTGTAAGCTTAAAAGTCATTATAAAAGATCTCGAATATGCATTTTAATAAGTTAACAAAATTAGCATTTGTATGCACCAGTAATACAAAAACACAGTAATGAAATTGAAAGATCGTTGTGTTATTTGTCAATACACTATAAATAGAAAGTCTGTTATTAAATCGAATCTCTGCAAGCATTTATTTCACCAAATTTGTTAACCACTTCTGGAACAACCAGAACCACCTTGTCCAATTTGAGGACATAACGTACATTCAACTGAACAAGTTACAAGAAAATATTGTGTTAACTTCATCGAATGACAGGAGACGAGTAATTGAATGTGATGTGCGAAACGACAATTGGGTGACTCTTGCGCAAACTTTAGGTGTCAAATATAAGACAGCATACATTTGAGTCCGCAGCGGAAACTTTGATTTTGTTGGAAAAGGCAGTTTTAAACTAAAAAAATTAAAAGAGCAATATTGAAAAATACCTTCTTCAAATGGTGGAAACATACATTTGATTGCAGCTACATCAACAACAAATGTCGTCATAATAGAAACTCGCAGAGGATCATTTAAAGCAGGTTCTTGTAACGAGTCGATTTTGGGTTTGTTTAACCCCAGTGGGTTACATCCGGGAATCGTTTAGAGTCGTCGTTACAGATAATGCTACATGTCTCGTTTTGAATGGTTGATTGAAAATTCATCGATTCAGTTGTGACGAATAAGACCCTACAGGCCAATGTTAAACTCAATGGAAGCTATCTGGTCCAAAACAAAAATATTCTCACAAACAAAAATGAAAGAAAGTTACAATTTTTCCAGTTACCGCCTAAACTTCAAATGCCTTTTCATGACTTCTATATTTTATTAATATTATGTTATTAATTCCAGCCTTAAATTACCAAGTATACTAGGACTACAAAATACAAAGAACTTTGTATTTTTTACACATTTCTCAATTACAAGTTTTATCTTCTCAATACATCTTACAATTTCTTATTTACAACTTTCATCTTCTCAAATACATTTTGAAAAAGTGTAGATTATCTAATAGATATAAATCTACACTGTGTCAAAATTGTCACAATGTTACGTTTCTTTTTTTCTTTTTCGTGGCTAAAACATTTAAATAACTTTTTGTTTTATCCAGAATTGTTTAAGAATAAACACAAGGTGTTTTTTGAGGACAAAGATTTTCCATACACCGGAATACCATTCATTGTATCAGGACTACTAAACTTGGTTGCCATCATGAGAAGGACAGACATACTAGTGCAAAAGCTCAGTACTGGCTAAAGAAAAATGATAAAGCTGTATGTATAAAAGTTTATGTAAACTTGATTTAATCATAATTTTGTTCAGGTAGAAAAATTTCTTTTAGGATCTATAAGTATCATTCTTTCTTTTCTTCATTTATTTGTTGATATTTTTTCCATTTATATGTTTTATTCAATCAAACAACTTGAGATTAAAGTGTTATTTTTTTTAATTCTCTATTTTTATTCCAATTGCATAGAGTACAGATCATTATTTCCAAAAAAATAGAATTATTCTGCAGGATACCAAAACATTTGATTGTTCTGCCATGGTGTATATTAAAGAAATTGTCGAATTTTTAGAGTATAAGGTATGGTATTTTAATGAATATAAGATATTTTTTTGTATTCCAGAGTGTAGGTTTTTTTATTGTAATGGTATTGCTATTTATTGCAATTTATTAATGTGACATTTATCTACCTTAATATAATAACCCTGAACTTAGTAGAAGTAGTGATCTCTCAAGTGTTTTTGGAAACATTAGCTTATCTATATATTCTCATCTAAAAAGCTCTGTGAAGCTTTAGTTAACCCAGAAAATGTACATAAGTGCAGAAAGTATATTTTAGTATTGCCTGATATTTCTATTCATAGGAACCATCCAGTCGGTGAGGTTTTTATTTTTTAAACAGTTTTTATTATTTTAAATTGTTTTTGGTTTGTTGCTTCTTTTTTTTTTAAATAATTTATGAAAATATTATTTTTTGTTTTTTTTAGACTGCAGGTTTTAGTCAACCTTTTCTGATGATCTTACTGTAAAAATTGGTCAGTTGGTAACAAAAGGCGGGATTTCTGTTTCAGAAATGAGGCGACATCTACAGGTTTTTGTGCAAACCGAAATCTCATCTAATAGACCACAAAAAACAAACAAGTGTGACTTTACAATGGATAAAACCATCCGAAATCATATGCTAAATTCAGAAGAAAACTTCGCAGATCTTTGATAGAACAAGAATGTTTGCGTGTTAAATTAATGAATGGAGGATTGCCTTACAAAAAGCAATGATAAAATTTAGACCAAAAAGTGTGAACATAATTGATGATATTGATTGAGAACTTAAGGATTTCTTGTTGTTTATATATCAAGACATTTGGCAGAAAAAATAACTTTTGCGATATGGAACTGAGCTTGCTTTTCTAGATGCAACATATTGCAGGACTAGGTATGCTCTTCCATTTTTCTTTGTGGTTGTTAAAACAAACACTGGTTACCAGTTGGTTGCCATTTTTGTGTGTTAAAATGAAACCACAGATGCTTACACAGAAGCGTTGACTTGCATTAAAAAATGGAATTCCAGCCAAAATATTTTTTAACTGATTACTCACATGAACAAATAAAATCATTAGAATTAGTGTTTCCAGGTGAGGCTGTTGCTTATTTATAGTCTTTTAGATATTTTTTTAGCATTATCTCGTTCATTAAACAGAATCCAACTGCTTTATTTAGGATGTTCTGTTTTAATTTGACTTTTATTGAGAGCAATCTTGGGAGCAATGGCTGTCTAAAACTGCTAATGGATTTTTTATGGTGAAAGACGCAATTAAGTTAAAACTGCGTCAAATTGCTTATGCTAAAACATAAGAAATTTGTGTCAATGCTGTTAGTACTTTAAAAGATTCAGAAGAGTGGAAAAATAAACTAAAACAAGCAGTATATTTAAATAGTACTTGGTTATGTAATCAAAAGGTTGATATATAATACAAAAAGTTTTTATTTATTTGTTAAGAAGCTATTACTAAATTAATTTTATATCATAAATAAACACTTATTCCTTATTTTAATAATTTTTTTTCTTTCCCATTGCTTGTAATATATGTCTTCTTTTTCAGAGATGGGTTTTTGCTTACAGGCAACAACGCTTATTGCGGGATATCAATACTAACAATGGAACTGAAAGACAAAACCAATCTTTTAAATATAGTTTTTTAGATAAAAAGAAAAACTTTATCTCTCACAGCCATGCTTAGTATTTGTGTTGAGGAATTCCTTTCCCACTATTATGACAGTTTTGTTATTTCTATGATACAACCACTTACATAAAAATACTGCAACTTTTATTAAACATCATTAATAAAATAACGAATAGTAATGTTACTTGTATGTATATATGTATATATATATATATATATATATATATATATATATATATCTATATATATATATATATATATATATATATATATTATTTATATATAGTTTATTATATATAATTATATTAAATAGCAAAGGTGGATAAAGTTAATAAAATTGCACTCAAGTAAAAGTACTGTTATTTGAGTGAAATTAATAACAAGTAGCTCATTAAAAATGTACTCTGAGTAAAAGTTTGCCCTTTTGTTTTTTTTACAATTTTTTAAATTTTCTTTTAAAATTGTTTTTAACACTTTTCTTTAAAACTCAATTAAGAAGTGAAAGAATTCTAAACTTTAGCAGTCTTCATGTTTGATATCTTCATATGACGTCATCCATAAATTACGTTACACAATTTTTGACTTTAATGCCATAAAAGTTTTACTTTAAGTTTACTTATCATCTTTTAATTAACTAATTAATACATTTCATTACATCTAAAGAATAATTATTATGAATTAATATTACTTGAAAATATGTATTTGCAACTGTTTTACTATTGAATTGTAGCTTTTATTTGGATTTTCAGAATATTTGTATAATATATAGATAAAATATTAAAATTTCCAACTTTTGCTGAGGTGGGACACATAATCTTGTGACAGATTAAAAATCGAAACTGTTTTATGCTTTTCAAATTGTTTAAATGAAATTAAGAAAGCTGGTTTTTTTTCTGAAAGCCACTTTTTTTTTGCTCAATAATTGCCCAGTACTTTACAATAATTTTAATTTTCTGGACAGTTTAGGAGATTTGCTGTTTTAGGCACAACTCGTCATTTTGTTTCAAACATTTCATAGCCAGTTAAATATAATGACTTAAAGCTAAATTAGGTTAGAGCACATGTCTTTAATAATACAGTTCACATCTTCAAAAGTAATAATAATACCACTGTTTTTAAAATGAAATATTTTTACAACTTTTGGCAGTCAGTTTTTTTTCACTTTTTTTATCTTAAGTTTAAGAATAATTGGGCACTATTTGTGATGTGAAAGAATGAAAAGTATGTTTAAAATGCAGCAAAACTATGAGAAAATTTGCATCTTATAGTGCGTTTTTTAATTTAGAGGCTTGGGTTAATCTTACAATCAGTTTTATATCTTGATGGAAGACCATCATCAGATTTGTGCTTGATCAATTGTGTTTGGGAAAAACGTTGAATAACATGACCAACGGTGTAGGGATGTACTTGCAACTTTTTTGCAATGGAATTGTAGCTTATATATCAATTTTTAAAATAATTACCCAAATTTTTTTCTCTAATGTCTTCTTCTTTTGTCATTTGTAAAATTTATTTTAAGTTTAATGGGAAAAGTAAATTATTTTGTTTGAAACAGCAACATGTTGTAAATGCTGTTAACGCAGCTGAGTCATACATTATTTGACTCAATTGGATTTATAAAGTCATATTCAATTTAGTTTAAGTTGAGATCGAATGTACATGCAGGGTTTATGTTTGGCTAATCACTATTAATTTAAAGACAGGTCTTTCTAGATTCAAACTTCAAAAAATTGGACTTAGAGCATTAACGAAAACTATTAGAAAACATAGTTATAAAAAAGGCGCTATTTTTTATCAAAAAGAATTAAATAATATTTAATAAATTTTTTTGCTTAGTAATGTATATGATTTAATGATATACTTAAGTAAAAGTACACATTTCCAAAAAATAATTAAAAAGTACAAATTAAAAAAAAATACTCAATTACAGAAACATGAGTAAATTTGTTGCTTTCCACCTCTGTTAAATACGTATAGTTTTTGATTGAGTATAAGTAGTGTATAATATTTATATGGTAATTTTATTAGTATTCATTTAAAGCTGTCAAACATAAAATAGGCAATTGCTTTTTTTATTTAGTTATGCTGATAAATATAGAAGAACACATTCATCTTACAAAAAATATAAAGACAACATTCCAGCATATTTGACAAATCGTCTAAAACCTCTAGTAAAACATTGCATGAATATAATAGATAAAGTAAAATCCATGGACTTGGTCAGAATTAGTGCGGTAACAAACAGACTGTTCAACGTAGCTTCGTTTCAGTGCAACAGCAGAGAAACTTACCTATGCTATCTTGGTGATGCCAATTGCTTGCCAAGTTGTACTTGTTTTTCTTGGCTATATAGTGCATATACCTGCAAGCATTTTTCCGCCATTTTTATTAAATTTAACTTTTCCTGGTCTAACTATGATACCTCTTATGTAAATTAACCATATTTCATCGTTGAACTTTTGTTTCAGACAAAAATGTTCTATCTACATTGTTCAACTTTTCAAACTTTCCTACTGAAAATATATCAATAAATTTGAATATGAATCATCTTGAAGATACCAAATCAGTGTTCGACTTAGAAGGTAATCAGAGTCTCAAAAGTGTTCATTGTATAAATAGTAAAGTCTTGAGCTATGATCAAAATGAAGTACATGGTTAATCACAAATAGTTCACACCCCTGCTGCATGTCGTAAACTCTTGAATGAAATGATACGAATGAAACATTTAAGTGGCTCTCAAACAGCAATTGACAGTTGGTTTCAAGAGCTTGGTTCCAATTGACAGTTGGTTCAATTCAAAAACGGTTCAATTGACAGTTGGTTCCAAGAAGAACATAAAACAATTATTGAAGAATCTTTGAAAAAAAAAACGAAGGGGTTGTTCTTTGTCCGGACCAAAAACCTGAAATTTAGATAAAGTCTAGGCTACACTAAGTTAGACGCAAAAGGAAATTGCTCAAAAGAGTAGGTGTAAAATATGACATCACCAAGGCAGCATCAAACATCAATGTGATTCCAAATGTAGTAAATGACTCTTGTAGTTCAGAGATTTTTACAAATAATATAATTAAAGAAAATTGTGAAACCTTTACAGTTTCCAAGTAATCAATTGAACTAACAGGAGTAAGATTCAATAATTTCCGATGATAGCGTACAAGTTCAAAGCGCTGTGCACTCTATTCAACGTCAAAAATGCTCTTTGATTAAAAATTATAGAATGAATGACATTGATAAAGGAAAAATGCTAAGCGATGATTTCATTTATTTTTGTGAACAAATGATGTCATTTCAATTTAACATTAATATTGGTCTTCAAGATCCAATTAAAGGATAAGTTATGGCTTTTTTATATGCTCAAGCAAACCTATTGTACAAATATATCATGACGGAAATCTGCATTTGGTTTGTATTACAACCTATGATATGATTGCAAGCCTGTCTTTTTCGTAGTTCAATAAATATTGAGATCAAAAGGTCAATAAGCTCCCTACATTGTCCACTCAGAAAATTGTTATCAAAGTTTTACCAGTTCAATAGCAAACAAATGGGGTAGATTTTGGACTTTGTGCAATTGCATGGTCTCGACAGGTGCTAGACCCTAGCCCTAACCCTAACCCTGAAAAAACTTTGTGCAAGCCTCACTATATGAACCTTTCAATCCATAACCCTTCTCTGTAGTATGCTAGAAGGTATATAACATAACTGCATAAGGAATGGCTACAACTTCTCTGTACTTAAAACACATTTGTCATATAGATTGTTAAACGAGCCCTGTGAGTGTTTCCACATCTCGTAGGTTCCTTCTAGATGGGAATAGAGTTTTAAATATATATATATATATATATATATATATATATATATATATATATATATATATATATATATATATATATATTTATATATATATATATATATATTTATAAAACTATGAGTTAGGCGGAGCATATCTCTATTGCTTAATGATACAAGAACACCAAATCCCCTTGAAAAGTTAATTTTTTATTATACTTTGTGTTAGAGAGAGTACACTCTCTCTCTCTCTTGCGCAGTGAGAGAGAGTACACTCTCTCTCTCTCTTGCGCAGCAAGCACAGGCACTTGTGTAGTATATAAGGTATGTACAAACAATATTTAGTATGTATAGATCTAACTACTCTGCTAGAATCTAGACAACTCTGACATAACAATAGCATGAGTTGATTTTATTATAAATCTGTTGTTTACCTGTATTTTAAATTTGGTTAAGTAAACTTATATTCTGCCCGCTATTTTACATGTTTATATATTAATCTATGGTAAATCAAAGAACTGGATTTTAGTTTAATAGTTTTATGGCATTATAAAATAGGGGTGGTTTATATCACAGTAACGTTTAAATTTTGAGCTAAGACTTTTAAATAAACCCTAAGAGGTTTAAATTTAAAAGTCTAACTGGTCGTATGTTAATTTGTTTGTTCTTCCTCTCAAATTAATAAAAACTTTCATATAAAATGGAAAAAACAGATTTTAAACTTGAAATAACTAATTTTTTTTACGTTTAATTTGTTTGCAGACATATGACTGGCTAGAAATTAAACATATAACTTAAAACTTGTTTGAATTAAACATATAGCTTAAAACTTGTTTCTCAATTTAATGTTTTATCTTTATTGAGAGCAGCACCGTTTTATACCAAAATATGGTTCATCAACTATAAGGCAAAATTTATATCTAAACTTAAATAATTAAAAAAAAATTTAACTTTGTTTGATTTCAGTCAAACTAAAGCACTAGAGGAAAATAAAATTAATTAGGCTAAAAAAATGCAGTGAAACATAACCTTTTTATAAAAACGCAAACTTTGTGTATTTTCCAGAGCATGCATTAACAGCGTTAATTTTTTTTTAGTAGGTGAAAGTTTGCGAGAAAAGAATGTAACTGGTCTTCCAGCCTGATTAAAACAAGCAGCTATGGCAAAATCGGAGACATCTGTTTCCACCTTCAATGGTATACTTTCATCAATAGCTTGTTGAGCTGATTGAGAGAATAAAAAAGAGCCACTTTTTATAATAAAACCAAGGAAGGTCATACGTGTAGTAGACGATATAGACTTTTCTTCATTGAACGTAAACATTCCTTTCTTAGAAGCTCCAAGAAATTTTTCTTAATTGAAATCATATTTATTTTTAGATGTACCACATAAAAGCAAGCTATCTGGATATACGAAGGTGTCTCCTTATATGTTTTCTTGAAAGAACTTATTCATGGTTCTTTAAAATTGTGCAACAGCATTAGTGAGGCCAAAAGGAATTTTTCGAAATTGGAAAAGATGCCCTATGGACTCAAAGCAGTATAATACTTGTCACTTTCTTTCAGAGGTATTTGGTGTTAAGCACTTTTTAAATCTAATGTGCTAAATAATGATATTTTGCAACAGAATTAACTAATCCATTGATGTTAGGTAAGAGATAAGCTTCAAGTAGTGTTTTTTTGTTTGTGAGTAATCAATGACTATGCGTTTCTTATGTCTCTCATTCCTATTTGTGATCGTCAAGGAGAGTTACTAAGTTGAATTATATTTAGTTCCAAAAGTTTTTTATTTTCTTGCTTAATGAATGCTTTGTCCTCTGAGTTATATTGTCTACAAGGTGAAGCAATCGGTCTACATTCTGGAGATAGAAAAGGGAAAAGAGTGCTAGCTTTCATTTTATTACTATTTACAGAACAGATTTTTAAAGAATCTTTTTAACCAATGTAATTGATATAAAAACTTTTGTGCACCAGGAGGAAATCTCTACTAAGGTATGATTTGTTCACAAGAGTTGGGTATAACCAAAAAATTAGTATTAGAGTACATCATACAAAATAAAGTGAACTTAATTAGAACTTTACCTATAATTTGAAAAGATTAGGAAAGATCACACATACAAACTCTTATATTAAAAGGGAGTATATTAAGTCTTAAAGAGTCACATAATGATTTGCTTTTAAATATATCAGAGCTTCCAGTGTCAAGAAGAGTTCTTACCTTGGCCCAAGCAATAAAGATATAAGCAATAGAGTTGAGTGAGTTAATAAAAGAGCAAGTAATCGTGGCTAAACTTGGTGCATGGAAGTTAGCAGCAGCAGACGTAACAAAATCCACTAGGCTTAGTATAAGCTGAAGCAAGCTCAGTAATACTTTCAGAATGTTTATTAATTATAGCAACATTACTATACTCTGTATGTGAATACATTTTGTTATTTCTTTGAGCCTTTTTCCAATGAAGGAGCCCGATTATAAGCTTCAGTAAGTTAAAGAGTAGAGTTTTCTAGTAGTCGTTGGCAAATATGATTAGAGTATAGACCACTAATAAATGAGTCGCGAATGATGATATTCATTTTTCAGGTATTCTGCACAATGTTTTAAAGCAAAAACCTGTTTAAAGTTGCAATCTTTACTGAGTGTACGTAAGGCCTGCAACTCATCAATAGATTCTCCGGATGATTATTTACGTGAAGCTAACTGATATCTAGGAAATAATTCATTTTTAGGTTTTACAAATAAGTTTTTCAGGATTTCTATAGCGCCATCAAATGATTTAATATCAGCCATATAGTCGAACACGAAACAAGATAAAAAGTTAACCAGGACATCTATTTTATCTTCTTATCATGAAGTTCGTTAAAGTTCGAAACTAGTGCGACCATGCTTTAGAAGCTTATGCAGAATTGGGATTGTTGTCAAAATTTTTCGGTCTTAGATATTTATAAGGAATAAATTGTAGAATAATAACGGAAAAAGAAAAATAGGTTAAGGTGACATCTAATTTTTTTCTGTTTGTATAGTTTTCGTGAATTTTGTAAAAGTTCTAAACCAGTGTGACCATTCTTTAGCTAATGCAGAATAATATGTACTCTAAAATATAAAAACAGATTAGTTTTAGTATACATATAACTAAACTCAGCAAGGATAATAATAATTATAAGAATCAGCATATATATATATATATATATATATATATATATATATATATATATTTATATATGTATATATATGTATATATATATATATGTGTATATATATATATATATATATATATATATATATATATATATATATATATATATATATATATTTAAGAAACTTTAAAATGTATTTTACACAATAGAGTGCTCTTCCCTGCTATAGTCTATGGCCATAAGGCGGTCCGCGTTTACTATTAGGAAAGACCTGGGACCAAACACTCTAAGGCGCATCGTATTTTTTGGTGGTCTATATGTATCTTGTTGTGATAAGTTTTTAGTGGTATTTTACAGAACGGAGGAACCGGGTGAACAAATATCGTTTGTATTAAGAGTTATTTCATTTGGAGATGGTTTTTGTATATATTATATATTTCCTCAGGTGTCAACACCTGAGGAAATATATAATATATACAAAATACACACCTACTAATACAATAGCGCATAAAAGACGTAGACAGGTATCACCAAACGAAGGATCAGAACCTTTATTTGATTCACCTGTTTCTGATTCAATGCCCTCAGTTCCAGGCATATCGTCTCGATCTAGTGTTTCACCTGATCAAGGTAGTTCATTAGTGTTAGAAAATCGTATTGGTACACCAATACGTGTAGAAAATAGTAATATACACAAACATGATCATCACTTTAAAGAAATTAGAAAGATATCAACTGTGTATCAAATGGAATGCGATAATACTGAATCAGATCCATATTATATACCGTTTGAAAGTCTGACTATACATTCTACTGAGCAATTAAGAAAATTAATGCTCGGTGTACATATATGGCGACCGCATAATGCTTCAGTTAAATTTGACACTTCTAGAGCTTTTTTAAAAAATCCACCGACTAACGCTAATGAGTTACAAAAGGAAGCAAGCGATTGGGAAATGTTATTCTTCGGTGGTGGTGATAATTGACCTATAAATTTAACAACATTTCAGTCAAAAGATGATACTATAAACTGGTTCAAACAAAGTTATGGTGATGATGGTATGACTTATACATCTCCTCCGACAAGGTATTTAAAATATGGATTTACAGCACATAGTTCATTACCTGTTAGTAGAAAAGATACTTGTTGGATTACGAAAATACCAGGTCGAGATACATTTGCCTATTACGAATGGAATCATGAAATGCATTATGATTCACCATGGCGTATATCTACAGAAGTAATAGGTAACACAGATATATATTACAAAGATAATAAATTACCTTGGTCAAAAGCATTTGAATGGGATAAAGATAATGAGGTTCACTTTCTGTCATTTCCTCGATTTGATTACATAGGTGGTTTTATTTGTTCTCCCTATGTTCAATTATTCCCTTGGGATGAAAGAAGAAGAATGTCAACAATGTTAATTGATCAAACTAATTAAACTGAACATTAGCGTGGCGAATTGTTGTTTAGAGATTTTGAAATGTTTTATTGTATCTATGAATTTGAAGGTTTACAAACACTTATTAATAATGATGAAGATAATTTTGCAGAAAATTTACCACCTCAACGTCGTTGTTACAAAAAATTTAATGAAGTTGATGGTATGAAGGATCAAAAACTTAGTCCAAATCCTACGAGTCAAGTTCAAACCTACTTTGAAAACAATTTAATGAAGCCAATATTATTTTGGCCTAATCAATTAAAAGGAGGAAATAATAATAATATTCTTATCAACGTTACTTTTAATGTTATTATTACGCATGAAATTGAATGCTTAGTTCATAGCCGTAAAGGATATCCTGATAACGTTTATAGAAATTGTCAAATTGCATCTAAGCAAGACGTAATGTTTAATGCAAGCGACTTTAAAAAGGATTCTAATAAAACTATATTTTATTTTACTTCGGTTAATAACGGTTAATCTCGATGTTATTCAAAATGCAACATGGAATTATTTTATACCGAAAACCTACCCAATATTTATTGATTGTATTATGGCAACCGCTAAATTTGATTAAATATTGTAAATGTTTTGCTAATTATATTTCAAAAATTTAAATTAGTTATATATATATTACAATTGTTTAAAGATAAACTGCAATTGCTTCCTCGTCCGAGTAGCCCTCTAATTCGTCTTCTTTTGTTTCTGAAACTATTGCTCGTAGATGTCTTCTTTTTAAATGTATTTCGTATAGTCGGGCCATGATCTTCTTCATATCAGTGCTAGGTACTCCTCTTTTATTATCTTTGTCAATTCCGTCCTTATTAAAAAAATATGACATCGGTTTTGTAATGCTTCTCTTTCTGATGAAATAAATGTCCATATGTTATCTATTGAGTTGCCATTAGCTGTTATTAGTATAGGCGTCTTTGGTACTACTATGTTGTCTTTGTATTTAACGTTTCGTAATAATGAAAGGTTACCCTCAAAGAGTTTTTTGAACTCTTGAGCAATAGAAGATGTTGTTATAATTAGTTCTTCGCACTTTTTTAAATGAGTAAAAATGCAACTTTGAAGCCAAAATTCGGATAACCTTTCATTATTAGGACCTAGTGTACCTCCAATCTCATATTTTTTGTAAACAGACGTTAATACATTAGTAAGAAAAGATTTTCCTGCATTGCTCTTACCAACAAGAAATAAAGTTATTTTTTTGGGATCTTGCAAAGTTAAAACATTAAAAAATACAGTCAAAAAAGTACATAGAAATATAACCGTTAGAAGTTGAAACATGTTTAAAAACGATATTAATAAACCAGTTAATCGTGTTATTTGGATGTTAGTATCTACAACATGTCGTCTCATTATAGAATGGAATGGTAAAACTTCAAAAAACGATTGGGAGCGTGTATATAATTTATTTATAATATTGTTAGTATTATTTGGTGGTAATTTGGCATGTAACTTTGTTAAATAAATCTTTTTTCAAAAAATGTAACATAACAAAAGATATAATTTTATAATTTAAAAATAAAGAAGTAAAATCATTAAATTCATTGAGTTTTAAATCAAATGAAGGCATAGATTTATCATATATGAGATTGGAAAAATCAGTTTTGTATAAAGTTGTATGTACTTTAGTCATATTTGGACATGTTGCGTGATCTTTGCCTTTCGTTTTCGGATTCTTGCTTTCGGTTAAGTTTGTTGATAATGTATTCCATGTATTCGTCAAAGGTTGTGTCTTCAAATTCTGCGGATGATAAAACTTTGATTAGACCACTTGCTTTAACTTCGGATTCGTAACACACACATTGCGGACTTTCGTCGCAGCTATTTTCACATTTTCTTGGTTTATATCCAACTCTCTTCCTAATGTATTTAATCGTATTTGTGTAATGTTCACTGTAGGTACAACTTTGATTTCAATAGTTGCATCACACAACTTACATTTTTTAAAGTTAGCGGAACGGCCAGCAAGTATGCAGCCGTTGCATGCCTCCATTTTATGCTCTCTGTTATCGTTAATACAGAGAGTAGAGTCTGCAAACGCAACTCCAATTCCGCAATCTGCACACCTATAAAAGATATTTCTGTTAATATTTTACATTATCAAAGATTTATTAAACTTTAAATATATTTATTTACCTGCTGCGTCCAGTTTCTGAGAAATTACTTCTTGTGACCACTGAGGGGTTACAAGGAGTAATTTCTCAGAAAGCAGAAAAATATATTATATATACAACTGCTTGTAGTTAGTAGCCCACCTAATATAAAAAAATTATATATACAACTGCTTGTAGTTAGAAGCCCACCTAAAAATTGCTACTTATCAAAAATTAACTTAAACATTATCAGCTTATTAAACCCACATTTTCCTTGACGTGATGCACCAGTTAAATTGTATTGCTTTGGTAAAGCAAAGAGTCAAACAGCAACTTTATATTTCGTTTAACGCAATCACCTAAATCACTCCCCTCATTTTCGATAAAAACTTTGATTTGAAAGACAGCATAACTACTTTAAAAAATTACAAAAATAAAGGTTAGGGTTGATTAAACTTATTTAAAGCAGTTGCATTTTTATTTAATGTCTTTGAACATGCATTTTACAAATCATCAGTCAAGAACCAAATTGCAGTATGTCCAAGTATGTGTTTTCTGTTATGGTCAATAAATATTCAACTAAATCTAGTCATGGAAATAATAAAACTTTTTGCTTTAAAGGATGACCGGTTCGAGCATGGAATAAGAGAGTTTTCTGAAAATTCTTCTCTTCTTGTTCCATCGGAGGAAGATGGTGATGCAATTAGGGCAGGTGATTTAGTTCTACTTTTACTTAAAAGGTAAAGAGAATTAGCTTGGTGTGCTACATTTTTTTCTTTATCTTTTTTCTTTTGTCTAGATTAGTAAGCTTACTTTTTTGTGTAGCTAAATTTATAAAAGATGAAGATAATGCAAAGACAGGTTGATGCTCTTCTCGGTAGTGTTTTTTATCCGTTTTTACATTCGAAGAAGGCTCTTTCTTATTGCATAATTTCTTTACCTCTAATACTGGACTTAGAGTGCGATGCTGTTTCTTGGGCAATGCTAAAAAAATATGCAACTTTAAAACCAATGGGATAACTATGTTAATTTATTATTTAATTGGTTTTCAATTCAATCATAAAAGTAAACAAATAAATACCTTTTTTCTAGTTATTATTCTGTGGATCTAAAGTGAGAAGATAAAAAGTTACATAATATTTTATAGAGGTAAAAGTTATGCAAGTTGCAACTAATATAAAGAGTTATTAAAATTGAAAAAAAAAACACCAAGTTTAAAGTACAGTTGCCATCATCAGAAGATGATACATCCTCAGCTGTAGTTGCAAAATCAACCAACTCCTGTTCTTTTTCGCGGGTGCCCTGGTGAAGTAAAAACTTTACTATTGCGTATGTCACCCAAGTAAGCTCAGATGATTCATGTACTTTAAAGTAGAATTCCAAAGACTTAGATTCGTTTAGTGGCCGGAAGATTTGCTGATGTAAAGTATCAACCCATTGACATGGCACAATGGTTTTTATCTCTGAACCATTTTCTCGGACAACAAATGCAGCCCAATATCTAAAAAAAAAGGTTAGCAATATTATTCATTACAAAGTTAATTAATTTAATCCACAAAGAATTACTAATTGTCACGATTATCCAAAATTCTAGAACATATTCTGCTGCAAGTTGGAAAACTTTATAACCTTTTAATGTACTCACATTTCATACGAGAACATTAAAAGCGAATGAATATTCCTAACATCCAGGGGTAGAGAGCTGGAGCTTTAGCTTTTTTGAAAAAGCTATGCGAGCCGATTAAGCAAAGCTAAGGGAGTCGAAGTATTTTAAAAATGTCAGCTTATCTGCTCCTTTAAACTTAAATTTTCAATTATATTTATCAATTTTGTACTGGCCATCCATCTAATTCATGTCTATGTTATATATTATAAATAAATTAATTAAACTGGTAATGGTATTTATAGTATATCACCAAAATGAGTTTTTTTTCATACATGAAAGATTTAGTTGAAATAATTAATTAGATATTTAAAAGAGCCAGAGAGTAAAAAACTTGGAAATAAGAGCAGGAGCCATAAGTTCTGAAAAAATTTTGAACTTAGCAGAAGTCATGCTTTTTTCCTCCCACTCACTCAAAGTAACATTTATTCACCCGCCCCAGATAATATTAAAAAAATTAAAATTACAACTATTTATTAAGACCACTTAAAGTTATTTATACATCATGCATTAAAGGTATTATAGCATAACTATTTTTATATGGTATGCAAACACATTTTCGAATTAAATCAGTTCTTAGAATAAAACATTATATGGAGCAGGCATTTCTTTTAATATAATATATATCAAGGTCTATTGTGTCAACAAAATGGGTAAAAAAATATTCAAGGGCAGATTTTGGATAAAATTCTTATTGAAAGCTTCCATCTTGATATATGGCAGTAACATTTACAATACCATTCCTAACCAAATAACATAAATCTTTTTTACCAACGTATCTTGGAAATACTTCCTTCCTTTAAAGTTAGAGTATCTTCAAGCTCACTTAGTCTCAAAACTATTTGCATAACTAAATTATGTTTTCCACGAATTAATCGCTTTATCTGATACATGTAGTTTTCAAACTAGAAGCAGATATTTCATATAAATTACACATCGTCGGCAATGTGTAACAGACATCATACATTATATACACAAAAAGAAGAACCATAATGTTCTTTGCAATTGTTAACAAAGTAATTAAGTAACTGTCAACCTGACTCAATGTTACTATTTCGTTTAATAGTGTTCTTCTTGCATAGCATTCGGATATCATCTGGCTAACTCAAAAAATACTTGTAACTTTGTTTACTTAACACACTTTTTAATGCAACCATACCACTGTAAAGCAGAAAACTACATAGCTTGGTCGCTTTCCGCCAATTCAATTCTGATAATAACTTTGGTTGGTGGACAAAGTCACTTGGCAATCTTCCATTAAATTTTAAAAACTGTTTTGAAATTATATTTTGCTGCGCAGAAGAAAACCGACCATCAAATATATCACTAAAGGTACCTTTAAAAAAACATAATATACGCCGTACCAATCCAAGACAAACTAAATGCATATAGCCTAATACAAAATCTTTTATAAAATTAATTGGCAATGGAAGCAAACATGATCAAGAGTGTTGCTGTTGCTTTCCACTGGTACCTGGAAAAGAGTAAGAATGGTTACAAAACGTATCATTATTGCGTAAAGTAATATTATTTTCTAATACATCAAGAACAGTCCGTTTGTGCTTTTAGAATCCTCTTTGAGTGCATCTTTTACAAGAGTAATATGCAGTATGGTGAACAATGCCTTTTTATAGTGCTCTTGCTGGAGCATCATAACAAAGCAAAATACAGATAAAATATATCGCTTGCCCTTGATGTTTAATTCTGATCTAGACAAAAGTTCCTTCAATTCTTGAACAAATTCTGAAAGAAATTTTGACATTTTTGGTTTAGATTTACCACCAAGTAAGCCTACTATAAATGGTTGAAACTTTCCATACTGAACAAAGATTGGCTATAGTTGATACGAGCTAGATTTCCATATAGGTAGGCCATCTATATTCACATTTACACATATGTCCTGTGATTGGTATTCATGTAAACTCAATATTCTTTTAATGTTATTTTCTATACCAAAATATACATATGCCTCATCCTCAACAACAACTATATCATGTGTATTTTTTGTACCTAATACCGTACGAGAATGCTTGGGTAAAGAATGACCTTTTTCACTTAGAAGTGCTAACAAATCATTAACACATTGTCGGGTATATCCATGTTTTAATGACCAAAGTCTTAACGATTTGCAAAATTGGGTATCAAATTGGGAATTGGGAAAGAAATCATTCTCCTGATTCCAGTTTTCAGAAAAATTTTCTGTAATTGAATTGAAAAGAGCTTATATCGGATATAGAATTCTCATCATTGTTTGCCAAAACAAAATCATTATTTGACTTACTGGAAGAAATGCTGTCAAGTTTGCTAATACTATCATTGTTGCCTGAACTTGTAAAACTGCAGTTAAATGCAAAACATTGACTATTTGAACTGTTATGTTCATTAGTGCTAACATTTAGAATTTCTTCATCATTGTTAACTTTTTGTAGGCTGAGAGAAATTTCTTCGGATAAAGCATACACAGTACTACGACGACAACGCCATTGAAAATGTCGGTCCCTTTTGATAAAATTTAAAAAAATACATAATTAAATTTCAAAAAAATCATATAAATACTTGATTTATAATCATGTAATAAAATTACAAAAAAATCAAATATCCTTTTTTTGCTTTATATGAATGAAACTCATAGTCTAACCAACAACCAACGCGAATCGCTATTATATCAACTTTTGCTAAATGTTTTGGCTAATTTTAAGATATTATCCGCCTACTATTTTGATTGCTTAGAGGTACGGCCTAAAATTTTATCTTTAAGAATATGAAACAATTTTCTACACACATTTAATGAATTCGTAAACCTAGCAAAGGCTTGTCTTGTACTCTGTAAACATTGCTACAGACAGACCTACAGAAGAGGAATGTAACCATTCATTACAAATGAAACACAGGATCATTGAGTCTATAAATTTAAAAATCTTATTACACACACAATACTAAGAGTATTGTAAGGTACGAACTACATTTTATTTCCTAACAGCTTTATAACAGTGTTATTCTGTTATTTTTGAGACATATCAGCAAATATCTAATAGTTATATCTATATCTAAAGTTCTAAGGATCTTTGCCTAAACACAAAGGAACACAGTTTTTTTACATAAAAACTGTGTTCGTTTGCACAAATTGCATTTACTCAATTTGTAATCATGCCTATTTACATAAAAGTCACAAATAAGATCTTTTTACCGGGCATATTTGTTTATATTAAGCTCTATTGATATTGTAAACAGGCGTGATTACAAATTGAGTAAATGCAATTTGTACTCGAAATGAGTTGCAGACTACAATAAATGTTGATTTGATCATCTTTTCAATGGTAGTTTGAGCCCGTTATCTAATGTCTTTTTGTTGGATCATTAAATATTTGAACAAAAGCCCTGTTGGAAGAATTGCACAGCATAGAATTGGGTCTTCAAGACCTATCTGAATGCAAAACTGATGATATAAATGGAAAATTCAATATTGATACTCTCTTTTGCATCTTTTTTATAAACTTACAAGTATAGAATAATAATGATAACGTGGATAACAATATTTATAGTACAATGAAAGAAAAAAAAACATGAATAATTCTTGGCCTTAAAAACCTGATTTCTTGTCACCTTTTTTACTACTAATAATAAAAAATTAAAAAAATTATATTTCCAGTGTCGATTAGATGTTTTCTTCTTGCATCCCTTTTTCTATTATGCGACACAATAATGTGTGGGTGTATGTGCGCACATGAATATGTGCTTGTGTATATATACTTGTAATTAGGCAGAGATCGGGCCAAAGTCGGACCGACGTCGTTACATCAGTTATAGATCGGCTTGATTTTTAATATCGGCTAAACATAGGCTATGTGTCTGTTGGCAGCCAAATAAGTACATTTGTCGGCTAATAAATAGTTAGCAGACGTTCATCCGATGTTGTTCGGTTTTTATTATAAGATTTAAATAAAAAACCGAACGCAAAATTGTTTCGAATTTTAAAAATAGCAATCTCTATATTATCAATGTTTTTTATTACATAACTTGGTAAATTTATATTGATTAAACTATGTTGATGAGAATACAATTTGTGAGTTCTATTTTATTGAAAAGAACTACTGTTTGTCTTGCTTTGTTTAAAGTTAAAATTTAACTTGTATTATTTATTTCATTTAGAAAAAAAAAAGCACACAATTAGCAAACAATAGTGATATTGAACTTAGTAAGTTACAGTTTAGCTTTATTTTATTATAGATTTTAAAGTTTTCATATAATTTTGATAATATGTTTGTTGATTGTTTAAAATTATTATAATAGTTAGGTTCTGATTAAATTAAATTTAATTATAAGTATAGATTGTGGTTTTTATTTATTGGTGTTTTTGTTAGTGTTATAGTGGTAATGCTGAAGAACTTTAAAGTAGCATTTTAATACTTTTAATTAAGTATTTTATGAAATGCAAAATTTATGCTTAATTATATTTAACTATATAAAGTAAGATTTACTTTGTGACTTTGGGTAAGTTTATTTGTAACCCAGCAAAGTCGTCTAGAGACTTCTAAAAGATGTCTTTTTAGAGGCGCATTTGTAGACGTCTAAAAGAAGGCTAAAACACGTCATCAAGACATCTTTATAAAAATAACTTTCAAACGTCTTTCTAAAGACATCTTTTAATCATAATTTTATATATGTCTTTTAGCCTTATGATCTAGACGTCTATAATTGCGTCTTTTAGACTTTTCAATAATGCGCTTTTTAAACGTGTTTTATAAGTTTTTCCGATGTTTAAAATCTATAGACTTTAAAATTGCGTGTCTTTAAAACAACGGAAAAACTTATAAAAGTTGTATTTTCGCAGATGTATTTTTAAATATAAATATTTAAAAATACATCTGCAATAATACTAGATCGTAAAGTTGATATATCTAGCAACTATCAGATATTAATGCAGATGTATTAAACGTCTTTGTGTAGACGTTTAAAATTTTTCTGCAATGAAAGCCAGATCAAAAGCCAGAATCGTTAAAAGTACCTCAAACCCAGAAAACCCAAAGTACCTCGATTTAAAAGTGAACATACATGTTTACTTTGAAAAGTATTTACTTAGAAACAAGGTAAAAAATCAAACGATAGTTAAGTTTAATCTCTTAATAGAAATACGTGATTAAACACAGTTACTTTATTAAAAACGAATACAATTAAGAAAACTTTAATTTTTTCAAAAAGAAATCAAATGGCCAAAAGTAGATTTAATGCATATAATTTTTGATTATTAACCGCTCTTTCTACTTGGAGCATTCATTAATTTTACACTTGCTTTTTTACGAACTTCTGCTTCTCTAACTAGTGGAAAGATGGCAAATACGCTTTCCAATTTTGTAATACGTTAAATAATATTAAAGCGTTAAATATTAAGAAAAAAAAATCTATTTTTACCATAAATTTGAATTTTTTAAAATCAAAATATTAACCAAACACAGAATGAAAATAAATAAAAAGTTGGTAGTATTTTGTCATGAAAATCGGGTAAATATACATAACCTTTATTCATAAATAATTAAAAACCAATTTAATCAGCTCATTATTTTCTTTATTAATTAAACTTTCGTTACTTTGATAATTAAATTACCTTTTATTACTTTCCATATAAACTCCATATAAAGGTCATAAGCTTGGTATCTTCGATACCAAGCTTATAACCTGTTCCTTTTATGTTAAGTTTCGATTGACGTTGGACAGAAAAAACTCGATCTATTATTCTTCAAATTGCATCTTTTACTATCAACCCCCACCCCTAACTTGTTTAAGATGCTCAATCTAAAATACACACGGAAAAATGATCATTAGTTTAGTTTTGCGAAGAAATAAAATAGATAAATAAACAAAATTATTATATAGAAAACCTAAATAAAATGGCTTAACCATAACATTCAAATTATTCTGTATTTTATCTTTAAACGTGATTTTCTTATTTCATAAAACAATAAAAATGGGATAAAATAAGTTAAATAATACTATTTTGGCCTAAAATAAGGGATCAACAAGCTTCTCTTCAAACCGGAAAAATTCATTTATATTAAGGAGTTGTTTTAATTCTTCTCGATTATTTTCAACACGATTATTTATCTCCTTTCCCATAAATATGTTCGTGTCATTCATGAAAAGCTTCACTTCTTCCATGAATTTCATCACTCCTTTTTGGAACTCTTAATAAAGAAAGTGTATATACATAGATACATAAGTAAAAACAACGATTTTTATTGCTTAGTTTTAAAAAGTTTGCAATGAGTAACAAAGTTGATATTTTATTAATTACAAATTTATGATGCTTTAGTTACTTTCACCTCCAGACGTTCTATTTATTGTATCAAGTGTTAAATCCTTCTAAAAATTCTGATCACAATTTTGACAATCGAGGCAAATTTGAGTTTTCTACTGGAACGTGCATCACGCATATGTTTTAATAAAATTTAATTATTATTTAAAATGTTGTTGCAATTTTAAAAAACAATTAAATTTATTAAAGCTTATTAGGTTTATTAGTTGTGAATTTTTTTCTTGATTACTATTATGTAGCCAGTTATTTTTCTTTATAATAACATTCGGTACAATTTTTGTGTTGTCTAAACTTTAGGAAATAGAATGTCAGTTATACTTACTCCAAGTTTATATATATATATATATATATATATATATATATATATATATATATATATATATATATATATATATATATACATATATATATATATATATATATATATATATATACATATATATATATATATATATATATATATATATATATATATATATATATATATATATATATATATATACATATATATATATATATATATATATATATATATATATATATATATGCACATATATATATATACATGCACATATATATATATATATATATATATATATATATATATATATAAATATATATATATATACATATATTTATATGAATATATATATATATATATATTTATATATATATATATATTATTATTATATATACATATATATAAATATATATATATATATATAAATTTTGTATATAACCATAATAATTTAATATCTTTAATATAAGTTATATATCTTTAATATATAAGCAACACAATGCATCATCTATGATAAATAAAATATTACTTAATTAGGTATTACAACATATATTCAATGTTTACAACATTATTTCAATATGTTTTCAAAATTATTTCCATGTTTTTAAACAGATATTTAGCATATTGAATAAAAACTTACTTCCAGTCTTAATTGGGTAACTGATTTTTTGCAAAGCATCTGTAAAATTTTTAAAAATGACAAAATCATTACATTTAACACTTTGCTCACAATAATTCAATGGATATAAGAATAATCAAAAAAAGTAAAAGTAAAATATACTTAAAAAGTCCTTACCATTAAAACCTCAATAATTTGAAGAAATAAATGAATTAAACATTTTTAGAGATTAAAAACAAATCAAAATATAGCGTTACTTTGACATAACATATTTAAGAAAAAAAAAGTATACTTTAAATGTTCTATCTGAACTAATTTGTTATAAAAAAATTATTAAAACCTTTTTTTGTTGAACGATTCTTCAAATGTATTTAACATAACATTTTAATGACTGTTTCGATGATGTTTTAGTTAGAGATTCTGAAGAAAAAGAACTTGACCTATTTGGAGATCTTTTCTAATTAGTATTTTTACTTTGGCTATTGTCTTTTAAACTAATTTTTCTGTAAGAAGATCTTGAGTTGTGAAGAATAGCAGACCTTGAAGGAGATCGGCTATTGTAATTTGCACTATTGCGTCTGTAAGGAGTTCTTAAGTTACAATAAATAGGAGATCTAGATCTTACATTCTTATAAGATAGAGATCTACATCTTACATTCTTATATGATGTTTTAGGTATATTAATGGATCTTAAGCTTTGACTAGATTGGGATCTGTTAAAATTATAATCATCCATTTCATTGAATTGAATCAAGTGGAAGGCCTAAAAGATAAAATAATATTATTACTATTTAGTTACAAAACGGCTGTAATGGATTACCAAACCTTAGTTTGGAAATTACGCTTTTTCCAAAATATTTTCCATTAATATATGTTCTTTAGCGTGACATCAAAACAAGGTTTTTATATATTTATCTATTGGGATCCCCAAAAAGTGTTCTATATAGTAAAACATATTTTTTGTAAGTGGTGGCACTATACCCTTGAATATTTAACGTGTCCCTAATATTAAAAAAAAAAATTGTTCTAAAGTATGTCGACCTGCTATTCAAAAAAGCGAAATTTAATAAATAACACTTAATTTATAAAAAACTTATTTTTCTAGATTTTAATGGATAAAAGCTGTATTTACAAATAGTATTTAGTAAAAAGTTTGATTTTTTAAACAGTTTTTTTTATACTTTTTAAATTTATTTTTATGCAATAAGATTACATTTTTTGAACTATTTATGAAGTTTGGCTACACTAAATACCACCTTGACTTACTTTAAAAGAATTTTTTTTTTTAATATTTATATTTTAATATATTAGTAACCCTTTCAATAATGAAGGGTCTAACTTTTTAAATATTTTATTAAAATTTTATTAAAATACTTGCTAAACTCAAAGACACATCTTAGGGGTCCCAACAGATAATTATATAAAAACTTCGTTTTGAGGTCACCCTAATGTATTATATAAAATATACATAATTTTTTAATGGTAAAATGTCGTTGAATAGAAATGTTATGATACAATAATTATATCATTACATGTAAAATGTAATGATATAATAAGGAATAATAATGATATAAATAAGGTAAAATGTAATGATATAATAAATATATCATTACATTTTACCATTCAATGACACTTTACCATTAGAAAATTGCCACTTATGTTTAAGTGCACTTGGGTGGTTCAAAAAACCACCCAAACGCACACAAAGATAAATGTGCATTTGGGTGATTTGGCAGCTTAAAGTATTAAAAAGATATAAAATTACAAAAAAAGTTAATGTTTATGAGTTTTTTGCTTCTAAGAATTTTTGTCATTTAAAATTGTTTTATAATTTTTCTTCTTTTGAAATTAAAATTTTTAGGGGTTTTGAGACACTTAGAAATATACTTAATTTAAAAGAACTTTAAATCCAGTATTAGTTCGTTATATTGAACACATTAAGTTGAGAGCAGGAAACTACTTTTTAAAAAGTTGTTTTTTGAACCACCTTAGCGTATGCCATAGATACCTTTTTTTTCTGTTATAAATAAAATGGTTTGCTCTTTTGTAATCTGTTCCAAAAGTTCTGAGGCTGATGTCAGATCATATCCTTTACAAACTTCAACATCATCTAAAAGTTTAACTAACTTTTAATTTGATTGCTTTTTAGCTTAAAGAATCTGTAATAAATAAAAAAGCTAAAAAATGAAATCTTTTTTAAAACTATTTAAAACAAAAAGAGGAACAACATACCTTTACAAACCTTTACTTTCATTGTTCAAAAACTTTCCAGTGAGGACAACGATCTATTTCTTCCTTTTCTGCACGACTCATTTAAACTGGCCAAAAAACCTTTTGTTGTGAATCATCAATCCACTTAGATAGAACCAAATCTTCATGAACCTTTGTTCCTTCCCTCCACAGCTCTCGAGCATTTTGGTGTTATTTTTTGTACATTGACATACATTTCTGTGAAAATATATATAATTGTGTGTGTGTTGGTGTGTGGGTGTATATGTATATATATGTATCATATATATATAGATATAGATAAATATATATATATACATGTAAATATATATATATATGTATATACATAAATATATATGTATATATACATATATATATATATATATATATATATATATATATATATATATATATATATATATATATATATATATATATATATATATATATATATATATATATATATATATATGTATATATATAAGTATATATATATATGTATGTATATATATATATATATATATATATATATATATGTATATATATATAAATGTGTGTGTATATATAGAGAGTAAGAAAGAGAGAGAGATAAACAGATAAATGCATATATAATCATATAACACTAGGCAAGTAAACATCATTAAATAGGATAAAAAGATACAATAAACTTAAATATGTCACTGTGTTAACGGGTGATGCTGAAGTTATCGGACAAAATAAAAACCTTAATAACTTATTTATAAATAAAAAAACAAACTACTATTATATTTTTTTTAAATAAAGCATTTATCTTTTAATAAAAATATATTAATTTTATATGAAAAAACTCCACCATCTGCAATTGATCTCAATTTTGCTCTGACGCCTTTCATATGCAACTGTAAAGAGATTATATCAATTTCTTGTAGTTTTAGTTTAATGCGATCAATCAAAACTTGCTCTGTTGAAGCTTGCCAATCTCCCTCGTAAACCTTCTGTGCCAAATGTCCTCAAAAATTTTCAATTGGTCGTTCTTGAGGCACATTTGGGGGATTGGATTCTTTATCAACATAACAGATATATTTGTCCATCCAATGTAGAGAATCTTCAGAATAATGAGAACTTGCTAAATCTGGCCAAAATAAATAGTCAAAGTCTCCATGATACTTGTGAATAAATGGAAAAAGTCGTTTTTCTGAACATTCATTAATATAGGTTGATGAATTGATCGCTACAGCCTTGGAAGTGTGAAACAATGGCTCGGACATACCACGGTCAGATATGGCTATCCACATTAATAATTTTTTTTTAAATTTCTCTTTTCCTATAAAATATACACTTTCTGGGCATGTCTTTTTGTTGTTTGTGTAGTATCCAGAATTTCCAGGCATGTTGTCCCCTGCAAAACAAAAGTACTTTTCGTCATCGATGACTAGAAGCGATTTTGTGTTATAGAGTTGGTTAACTAGTTTCGTGCTTCTTTTCTTTGCCTTTATTTGTTGTTCTATAGTGTATTTTGGAGTCTTTTCACGTTTTCTATATTTAATATTCATTTTTTTTAACTGACGACCAATTGTCGATTGATTTAAACCGATTTTAATACCTATTTTTCTCTGACAGACCCCTTTTCGATTGTTGACAAGTCTCGTTCATTCGGCTTTCTTTTCTCTAGTCCAGGATGTCGGACGACCAGGGTGCTTTCTATCAAAAAACGATTGAACAGTTTTAAGTCATTTTAGGTTATCATATATTGTACTTCGAGCAAATCCTTCCTTTTCAAAATGATTTACGATTTTTTTTTTGTTTTTATATTTGTTTTATTTACAAAAAACATTTTTAGTCGATTTCGAAAAGATTCTCGTTCAGCTGCATTTAACCTGATTTTAAATAATTGTGTTTCAAATAATAAAGATTATATTTTATAGAACGTTTATGCATACGCATATAACCACAAAAACTTATTATTATGCTCAAATAATGAAATTAGGATTTGTCCGATAACTTTCGCATCATCCGTTATCGAAAAATTCAATTTTCTGAATTTATTTAGTTATTTTAGTTTATATATAACAACAACACTACAATTTTTCTTTGCTAAAAATGATTAAATCTTGAATATTAATTATAAACATAACCACTCCCACTTGTAATAGAGCTACTTTTTTCTCAGTCTCATTTTGTTTAATTACCTAATATTTTTATACTTTTGCAGATTGAGGATATTATATATACGTAAATCTTAAAAATTTAATGTTTCTTCATAAAACGACTCGAAAGAGTTTAATTTATACTCTTGACAAAATAACTGGTTTCGACACCTAAATTTATTTTTGTGACAATATAACAAATATTTTGTGATGAAGCAGAAATCTTTTAGTCCTTTGTCGGAAGAATGAAAAGTTTTTCTTAAAGGAAATTTTTTTATAACAATTTTCTTATTCTATATACCTTCTAGTAACTTGGGAAAGTGGACTTTTATGATTTCCAACATCTTTTTCAAGGGTCTGTAAAAAATTTTTAAATAGAAAAGCAGAAATTTTATTAAGGGAAACACATTTTTCCACATAATTAGCAATATGCAGTAGGGTGTGAACGTTATACACCTAAAAACTGTTGCTGTAAAATCTTCTGCATTTGAAACAAAATAGGTAAACAATTGTCTAGCATAATCTAAATAGTTTTCTCTTATTTTTCTATTGGAATTCAATAGAATTGATGCTGCAACATAAGAGAAAGAAAATGTATATAAAACTTTTTGCTAACAATACCTTTTGATACAATCACTCATGTCTACATTAAAAACTGGCAAAATTCAGTTGCTTTCTAACTGTCTAAAAAATATAAAGAGCGCGGTTGTCGCACAAAGTCAATTAAAATTAAAATTTTTCAATTTAATTAAACTATCAATAACTTCTGCTAATTAAAGATTAGATGTTTAAGAAATTCAAGGATTCGTTTGACAACTCCCAAACAAATAAGATGCTTGTAATCAAATACAAAACAGTTAAATAAAACATTGATTTCTTTAAGAGGCGAGAACCCTTTTTAATGAAATTGGTTTCCAAGACTATCAAACTTTTCAAAAGTTCGAAATGGAAAACCACACCCCTTATATACTATTTAATGGTTCAGACTTTCTCCAACAATTTCACATCTCTCACAACCATGTTTGCTAGTATGACCCATAATATCTTTTAAGTATTTTTGCCATTATTTTAAACACCTTGTTACACCACTCTCTATTCCAAAATATAAAAAATTCCTACCACATTTTTTTTGGGCATTAACATGTTTTGGTGTATTTAGCAATGTTCGTTGTTCCTGGCAACTCAAGAATACTATTTATACAAAGAATATCCAGAAGTTCCCTGCAACGCTAACAACTATTTTTATGTTTTATTGCCCATGCAGCAATTTAAGGAAAAAATGTCTTTTTCAGCAGAGCCTATGGTTTCTTGATTGTTTGTAATCGAGAATTACCGTTCTGTATATCCAAGGTCATAAACAGAAATTTCCTTGTTCAGAAGAAATTGATTTGGTACGAAAGGTTCAATGTTAATCGACGAACATTGAACTTTATTTAAATCTTCAATAACATTTAACTCATTATCACTAGACTCAAAAAAAAATTTTATGTTATTCAGGCGTCTAAACTTGCGTTCACCGTAACTATTATTATGATTCATTTCGATTCCTATACACAAAAGAATTCAATTCCTATACACTTAGAATTCAAAACTGAAAATTATCAAAAGAACTTTTAAAATGAAAGGAAAACCTACATTTACGCACAATTGACTAAAGCAACTTTTTAAGAAAAATGTACAAAAGGTATTTAACTTTAACCATTTAATTTATAACTTATATGGTGCTACTGCAGTTTTTCCATTCTATTTTTAAGATTGATTATTGTTGAGAATTTTATGCTTAAGAATCGTATAAAAGCGTAGACCTGAATTGTATTATATTATATATATATATATATATATATATATATATATATATATATATATATATAAATATATATATATATAAATATATATATGAACATATATGTATATACCTGAATTGTATTATACTATATTAAATATATATACATATATATATATATATATATATATACATATATATATATATATATATATATATATATATACATATATATATATATATATACATATATATATATATATATATATATACATATATATATATATATACATATATATATATATATATATATATATATATATTTATATATATATATACATATATATATATATATATATATATATATATATATATATATATATATATGTATATATATATATATATATGTATATATATATACATATACATATATATAAAATATACGTGTATATTTTATAAATATGTGTACGTGTTACACGTACACATAGACACAATGCACGTATACACATATACACGTACACATATGCGAATATTTGTACGTGTATATATGTGTGTACACGAATATGTTTATGTGTATATGTTTACGTGTTACGTCTATACACATATAAACGTATATTTTATATATATCTATATCTGTATATATATATATATATATATATATATATATTTATATATATATTAGAGCCCTGCGAATCACTATTTTTAGTTTCGAACTGAATCACGATTCATTTTTGCGAATCACGATACCAATACGCATTTTGAGGAAATCTAAGTTTAACTAAAACATAGATATCCTCAAAATGATGATTTGATTTGAGATTCGACTCGATTTGTAAATGAATGCCTGACTCGAATTCGATTCGATACCATAAATGGTGATTCGCAGGGCCCTAATATATATATATATATATATATATATATATATATATATATATATATATATATATATATATATATACATATATATATATATATATATATATATGTATATATATATATATATATATATATATATATATATATATCTTAATCTTAATATATACAAAGGGCAATGTGTGTTTGTGTGTGTGTTTGTTTGTTCTCTATAGAAATCCAAACCGCCGGACCGATCTCGATGAAATTTGGCATGGGGGTAGTCCTCGATGGGGAGAAGGTTCTTAGCTGGCTTTTGACCCCGTACCCCGACCCTCGGGGTCAGGGAGGACCATTTTTTGGGCCCATTTTTGTTTACAGATATCAGGTAACCCAGTTTAAATATTGGCCCGGGCAACGCCGGGTAATATATATATAATTATGTTTATATATATATATATATATATATATATATATATATATATATAATTTTTCACGCATTTGCAAAGTGTGCGCAAATTATTGATTAATAATAACTTGTAAACTCTTATCCAACGATACAAAACTTTTTTTTTTAATTTAGTTTGTTAAATTTATTCACTCATAAGATATACGTATAAACATGAAGAAACCAAAATAAATGGATCTAAAGAAATAAATCGGAAAATAACCTCTCAATAATGTTTATATATTAGTTTTTATATTTATAAAAATGGTTTTAAGAATCGCTAGAACTTTTTAATTTATGGTCTTCCAAATGTCTTATACCAACCGCTTATAACCTGTCTTATAACCGCTTATAACCTGGCTTATAACCACTTATAACCTGGCTTATAACCGCTTATAACCTGTCTTATATCAATCCAATTTTTGACATGTTTCATGCAAAAAAACTGCGTTCGCAACTTGGCGTTTAAGCGCTGAAAGTTAGCATAATCTCTGACAAGATATTTATACTTGCCAATTCAGGTTCATTTTCCCGCAAAATATCTCTATAAATGCTCAAAAGTAAACTTGTCCTTAGTTTAGAGACTTTTTCCGTGAATAAAGGCCAATGCAATACACATAAGTTAGAAGTTTCTTTGCTTATCATATTGTTATTCTAATAAAAGTTGCAGACACTTTTTTTTTATTAAATTTCTATTTTTTGTCTCTAGCGAACCTGTAAAAGATTTGGTCAGTTTCGACAATCAAAGACTGTTGTTAAAGGTTTTAATGGCTCTTTATTAAAATCGCGGCGAAATCGCTCGTCTAAATATTCTTTTGCTTCGTCATTAATTTTAATAAAATGTTTTTTATTATAATAATCAAAATTATCATTTGGTTTTTGTCTAACAATCTCATCGATTCTCTTTAAGTTACGCTTTTTTAATGCTGTTAAATCAATACCTTTGTAGATGAACTGATCTTATTACACTTCTAGATTATCTAGTTAACGTCCAATATTCGAACCTGGATTAATTAAAAATGCGTCTAGTACAGCAATTCTTGCATTAAATTTACGCAAAATCTCACAAATTAAAGTTTCTTCTTTTTGAAACTCCAATGACAATGTTGTTAGTGGTTTAACAATATCTTGAATAAAATGAAAATTGTGGGTCTTTCATGAAACACAAAAATCCTTTAGCTTTCTGTGCAGTTTCGTCTTTCTCGTTTGCCATGCTTTCTAAATCAAAAATAATAACTTTATAGTCAGTTTCAAGCAATCTTAATGCCCTTTCCCGGCTAGCTAACCAACGAATATTTTTGAATTTCCCAAGCTGTTTAAACTCTTCATCTAAAAAAGGTTTCTTCAGTTCCTTTCTTCCCTGCGATTAATATCAAACTTTATTGAGTCTATCACAGAAAGTTCTAATCTATGCACCACGCAGTGGGTATATACTATACTGGGGTTCTTACTTTGCATTTTAGTATGAACACTTACAGTTTTTGCGGATATTGTTTGAATATAAATCTTGATTCATTTTGTCTGTTGTTATACTTTTAAAACAAATTTCTATGGCATCTAAAATACTATCGGCATCAACTGCAGGTGGTGAGTTCATAACAGCAAATATAGTTATTGGATTATTTTTTTATAGTTATTGGATTAACTTTTAACAAACCTTAAAAAACTGTTTCTTGTTCACAAATACTTTTATTAGTAGAACCGTCAGATTCGCAATAAAACTAGCATTTGATATGTCTAAATTTATGCTGCATTTTAAGTTTGACAAAATTGACGAAACAAAGTTTTTACAATCTTTGTATTATAAGTAGTTCTTGCCCAACCATTTAGCTTTTGTAGCATGCTTAGTTTCTCTCTCTCCTTCTCCTATGCGTTTAATGCTACGCTCCTCTGTACCATATTCTTTAACATCGAAAAGATACTTATTGCTTTGACATTTTTTTAAAAACGTTAAAAATAATAGTGTACTAAGTATTTAATAATAAGTTAATAAAAATATCATATCATTGGTGTTGTTAAACGCACAATAAAAAAATTAAAACTATAATAAACATAATAAGTGTATATATTCTATTAAATTATGCATTTTTTAGCAAAACTTGAAAATAATTTTTTAAACTTTTTTTTAAAATTTTTTTAATAATCAAACAAACATTACTTCACTTTAAGGAAAGTAAGAAAAAAAAGCACGCTATTAAAGTGAGCAATCGTTAAGTTTAAGCATGGTTTTATGAAAGTAATTTTAAGTAAGTTCGTTATGAAAAATTTTAAGCGAACGCCAACGTATGTGCAAGGAAAAGTAAAGTTATGTGACGTTCGGTTTCTGTTTTTTTTAGCTGACGCTCGGTATATATATATATATATATATATATATATATATATATATATATATATATATATATATATATATATATATATATATGTATATATATATAGATAGATATATATATCTATATATGTATGTATATATATATATATATATATATATATATATATATATATATATATATATGTATATATATATATATATGTATACATATATATATATATATATATATATATATATATATATATATATATACATGTGTATATATATATATATATATATATATATATATATATATATATATATATATATATATATATATATGTATGTATATAATATTTATAAATATACATATGTATATATATATATATATAAATATGTGTATTAGGGTAATAACTATTATCATTATTTTTCGTTACGAAACTGAAACCCTTAACATTAGTGGAACAATTGTAGATAGATGACAGTACAACATCAATTTTTAAAAAAATTGGAAAAAGTTTCTTCACCTTTTAATTTTTTTTTGTGCATACTTCGCACAGTTTGACAATCAGTTTTAATTTCACACTGACTTTTTATATGACGTTCTATACTGCTTTTAAGCACCTTCCAGTCAGCTGTTTTCATTTGTTTATAAACAAGACATTTACAGACGGTTGTTAGTTTAGTAGTTTGTTAATAGATAATGTTTATTATCTTTGTTTTGGTCCCAGCTATACCGTGTGAATGTGAACTCGTTTGAATATTTTTGTTTTCAGTGCAAGGTTGTCAATAAAATGTCTTATAGAAATTCCAGCAACAGTGTAAAGTCAAACAGGTATATTTGGATAAAGAATCTATCCTCCTTTTCTAAACAGAAAATGGATTCAAGTATTCCATCTGTTGAAAAGCTAACCAATCTCACTCAGATGCCGACAAACCGTCAAATTCTTGGAAACTTCACTTTTCTGCTCAACAGCAAAAAACGGCGATTGGATCGAATCAAAATTATGATTACGGATAAAGAATTGCTCTGGAGGGAAATTCTAGACTTTCCACTATTATCCAGCGCACTCATCAGAAAGAAGCTCAACAGTCTAATTGATCTATATGACAAAAACAAAAATAAACCGTCTGAAAAATTCACTGCAACACTTTCTCAGTTATTTGATGTCACTAACTTTAATGGAGAATGAAAAAGCACGGAGGATAAAAAGCTCTACCAGAGGCAAGTTAAGAGTGGAGGAAAGATAGGTTATTCAATGGTCAAACAAGCCCCTTTGGAATCAATCCACCCAAGAAAACGAATCTGACTATCAACTACTCAACCTCAAGCCAGCTCTTCTCAATCCCAACCCACACAAACACATGATAGTGACTCAGAATCTTCGGATTCTAAAACCCCTGATACTTCACCCGAGTCGCCAACCTCTTCTTCCACGTCATCTTCTCCTGAACGTAAACCGAAATACCAAAGATCAAGCACTACAACAGCGGGTTTACTAGTACTGAAAAACAACATTTCTACACATTAAGCACATGACGTTCTTGCAACCATTGCTGAACATGGTCACGATTTGCCGGTTCCAAGTCAGGCGGGTGTCTGGAAACGAGTAATCTCTAAAGGACAGAAAATGAAAACCAAAATTGTTCAAAAACTTCAAAGCGAAGATCCCTATTATCTCCAGTTTGATGGTAAAGGAATGCAAGGGGAAGAGTATCAAGTCGTTCTGCTGAAAAATTTGACAACCGAAATCAATTTCGGTATTCTTAAATGTGAGAGTGGTTCCGCCACGGCCATTCACAAGGAACTACATCAGCTAATTGATGATTACGATGCTTGGGAAAATATTCGCATGATAATCTGCGACATGACTGCAGTAAATACTGGTCGTTTGCACGGGATTGTAAAGTTCATACAGGATAATGTCTTGAGCAAGGGCTTTCAGAAGCCACAATATATTGGCTGTCAGCACCATGTGCTCAACCTCCTTCTGAAGCATGTCATGGATTTTCTTATTCAAGAGCCGACGACCAAACCAGAACTCAACCATTCCTTCATTAACTAATTACCAGAAAACTATGTCTCTCTTCAGGCTGATTACCACCTCGTTGCGACAGATGATGTTAACAAAGGCGAGAACCCTGGATGGCGAGATGATTTTAAGTCCTTATATGAACTATGTCAGGCATATCGTCATTACAAAGCATCTTCACGTTGGCCTAGAATCAGCAGGAAGAAACTCTCAAATTTACACCAAGCAAGATGGAACTCACGTGCGATATATGCTACAATAGCATTATTTCTGATACCAGAGTGGCGCAGTATCCTCGCTCCAGCATGCGACTTCATCTGCTACGAATGAGCAAATGCTTCGTTCCATTCGCAACACTTCAATGAAGCGTCCTTCAATGAACTGTTTACCTCAGTCATGAAGATAAAATGCAAGAAAGCAGTTAAGTGTTTGGAGGCGCATTGGCCAGTCGAAGAGTCATTAATTGACATTACCAGATCTAACCAAATTGCTGAACGTGCTGTAAAACTGATGGAGGAACTTCATGCGAAATCAAGAAAAATTGAATTTTTGAACCTGAAGTTCATAGCAAAAACTATTTTTTAAACATTTCTTGTACATTTTGGACAAATTGCTAGCTGTTCTGTATCTTATTTGTTAATAAAAGTTGCTTAGTTATTACTATTACTCTTTTGAATAAAGCAAAACACAAATGTCATTTTTACAAAATAAAATATTTTTTAACTTTTTTTCTTCCAAAGAGGGGAGGGGGGGGGGAAACTTTTAAAAAATAATGCAATTTATATTCTTCAATTACTCATAAACTATTCTCGATTGCAAGTGGTTTCATAAAAAAAAATTTTGTTATCACACTAATGTATATATATGTATATAAATATATGAGTCATATATTTGTTTACATATATATACATATATTTAAATATATAAATATATATATATATATATATATATATATACATACATATATATATTTATATATATACATATATATATATACATATATATATATATATATATATATATATATATATATATATATATTTGTATATATATATATATATATATATATATATTTGTATATATATATATATATATATATATATATAATATATATATATATATATATTTGTATATATATATATATATATTTATATATATATACAAGTCCAATCAGTTTAGCATGATAAAAGTCCAGTGAATTTGTGTTTATTGACTTATTAATATATTTCGTGTTTAGCATTTAAACTTTTTTCTCATCTACATTTTGAATAAATTGGATTAGTTAGAATAACATTAAAATCTATTATAATAGAAAACAGTAGAATTTGTTTTAAAAAGTTTAACAGCAAATTTATTACTGAATATATATTGTTGAGGGGTTTTTTATGAGTAATTACTTAATATAATTTCTAATTTTGAACGCATACTAACAACTTGATACTAACTTTTTTAGCAAGACTTATGCGAACAGGAATCAAAATAAGAATACAAGAACAGAATAAACTAGGTACAAAAATTCAGATTTTGTCTGAAAAAAAGTACTCGTGTGAAAAAATAACAAAAAGACTGAAAAAGTCAAGTGTAATAACTCGGTAACACAATTAAGAACAACTGAGACGAACTCAACTAAATGGTATATATATATAAATATATATATATATATATATATTTATGTTTTTCATGTTATAGCGACGAACAGTGTCTCTTGTAAACGTGGTGGAAGCAAGCCGGTATACACGTTCTACGTCGATTCTTTTAATTGAAAACTCTATTTGCTTTTTAAGTTTGCCTAGGTTTTCAGCTCGCCAGTTTTTTTTTGTACATTAATCTCTTAAGTTCAGACCAAAAATCTTCAATTGGACGTAGTTTTGGCTTATCAGCAGGATCATGCTCTTTTGATACAAATTCAATACTTTTTGCTTTAAGATAACTTTGTACTTTACGTGAATAATGCGACGAAGCTAGATCAGGCCAAAAAACAATGTCGTCATTTTTATGATGTTTTTCAATGAATTTCTCTAACCTAACAAGACATTTTGAAATATACACATCTTCATTGACTGCTTGGCCTGATGATCAATGTCTTGCTGAGAGATTCCCTTTGTATAGAATGCAATCCAAACAAGTAATTTTGGCTCAAATTTGTCTTTTCTTTTAAACCTTACATCATTTGATGCTGCATTTATGTCAGAAGAGTTAAATATAGCATTTCCAGAAGTATTAGTGTTTCTCAAATGAAAATACGATTCATCGTCAATAATAACAATTTTTTTCCGAAAAATCGAAACCAACCTGCGGCACTTTGAACGAAGAGCTGCTTTTTGAGCCAGTGTTCTTTTTGATATTTAGTTTTTTTACAATAACGAGTGCTAGTTTTTTGGTGAATAATTTTGCTTATGTACGGTTGTGATACATGAAATCGTTTTGCAAGACCACGGTGTGAAATACCATCCTTTTGATTTATCGATCTTTTAAGGCACTTTATCTCTTTTGCAAACATCTTTATTGCTTTGCGATTTCTGGTCTTATATTGTTCCCCTTTCTTTTAAGTATAATATATATTGTAGATTTTGGTATGTTCTTCATTCGAAAATGATTTGCTATAAAATTTTTGTTGTCATTCGGATGCAAATCCAAAAATGCGTACACTCGCTTTCTTTGGTAGTCTTCGTTATAAGCTTTTTTTTTTCATTTTTAATAATACATTTAAAGAATTAAACTTGCGACAAAATAGAAGTGGTTGCATTTATATAAAATATTTCCTTTGTATTTTTGTATTTACACAAACCTTGTCGAGATATATAGTTATCACGTGTCATATATATATATACATATATATATATATATATATATATATATATATATATATATATATATATATATATATATATATATATATATATATATATATATATATATATATGTATATATATTTAAACAACTTTAAAAAGTATTCTACACAATAGAGTTCTTATTGTTCTTAAAAGAACAGAGCAATTATATTAGTAGTAGAAAATCACTTAACAAAAATTTTTTCCATTTAACATTTCTGATAAATCTTTGTTGATGAAACAGTGTTGAATGAAAAAAATTTTTGTTAAGTGATTTTCTACTTTTAATATATATATATATATATATATATATATATATATATATATATATATATATATATATATATATATATATATATATATATACCGTAACATGGGGTTACTTTAATCCACTTTATTGCAATTTTTAGATTTAACGATCAATTTTGCTCTATTCACAATTTTTTTTAATTTTTTTTTATTCAAAATTTTTTTAAAGATATCAACCTTTAACTCGAGTTCATTGATTTATAAAATAAGTTATTAACAGATATACTTTTTAGTTTTTCTTTTATGTGCTTTCGTTTAGCACCACTTCACTCTATTGCCTCTCTTTGTTCTATATCGTTCTCCTTCATCTCAAGACTGCACACTTTTTGACGTTATTTCTGATCATACTGACCGAGCCCTCTCTCTTTATCCAACAGCTAATATAGTTGTTGTTGGTGACTTTAATGCTCACCACTCTGAATGGCTTGGTTATAGTGTCAGTGATTCGGCAGGCATTAAAGCCCACAACTTTTGCCTTTCTCAATCCCTAACTCAAATAGTCAACTTTGCAACTCGCTTTCCAGACAACCCGAATCTTTTACCTTCTCTACTCGACTTATGTCTTGTTTCTGATCCTAGTCAGTGCTCAGTTTCTCCACATTCACCGTTAGGTTCTTCTGATCACAGTTTGATCTCTTTAAAACTAATATCTCATTCTTCTTCATCACCTGAATTCCCCTATTATTGTACCTCTTACAACTACAGTAAAGCTGACTGGGATTCTTTCCGTGATTTTCTTCATGATGGCCCTTGGGTAGAAATCTTTCGTCTTCCTGTCGACAAATGTGCTTCTTACATAACTTCGTGGATTCAGGCTGGCATGGAATCTTTTATTCCCTCTCGATGATTCCAGGTCAAATCCTCAGTCTCCTCCATGGTTTTCTTCACACTGTGTTGCTGCGATGGCCAATCGAAACCGTTACTTCCATATTTATCAGCAAAACAAGTCTCCAGAAAACAGGCGTCTGTTTATTACTGTTCGAAACAATTGTAAAAAGGTTTTGTCTAACGCCAAAACCCGCTATTCTCAGGTCATGAAATCTCGTATCTCATCTCAAAAATTAGGCTCTCGTGACTTCTGGAGATTCTTTAATAAGATCAATAATAAGGGCAAATCTATAATTCCATCTCTCTTGTATGGTTCAGACTTTGTCACGTCACCTAAAGACAAAGCTGAATTGTTTGCTAAAAACGTTTCATCAATATCATCTCTTGATTCCACTAGTTGCTTTCTACCTGATATTACCAACAAACAGGTTGATCCATTGCTTGACATTCATATCACTCCAGCATCTGTATCTAAAGTGATTTCCTGCCTAGAGTCTTCTACAGCTTGTGACCCAGACATCATACCTGTTATTGTCTTGCAGAAGTGTTCTCCGGAGCTGTCGTCTATACTCTCAAAACTATTCAACAAGTACTTATCAGAGTCTTGTTTTCCAGCCTGCTGGAAAGCGGCATCTGTTATCCCTATCTTCAAAAATTCTGGAGAGCGATCTGATTCGTCTAACTACCGTTCCATAAGTCTTCTTCGTATCATAAGCAAGGTTTTTGAATCTTTAATTAACAAACACTTAATTTCTCATCTTGAATCTAATGACTGAATTTATGATCATCAATATGGATTTCGATCTTCTCGTTCTACAGCTCATTTGTTAACAGTAATAACTGACAGGTTTTATCGTGCATTTGATAAAGGTGGAGAGGTTCAGGCCATCGCTCTCGACATTTCTAAAGCTTTTGATAAAGTTTGGCATGCTGGTCTTCTCCATAAGCTTTCTTCTTATGGTGTATCCGGCAACAACTTTAAGATCATCAAATCCTTCCTTTCCAATCGTAGCATAAAAATTGTCCTCGATGGACAACACTCTTCTTCTTATTTTCTAACTTCAGGGGTTCCTCAAGGTTCTATCCTTGGCCCTATACTCTTTTTAATCTACACTAACGATCTTCCAGATATTCTCTCATCTAAGGTGGCATTGTTTGCTGATGACACTACCATATATTCTTGTCGTGATAAAAAACCAACACCCTCTGATTGCTTGGAGGGGGCATTTGAGCTTAAAAAGGATCTTACTTCTGCTACAGCATAGGGCTCACAGTGGCTGGTGAACTTTAATTCAGATAAAACTCAATTTTTTTCAGCCAATCGTTATCGCAATAATTTAGATCTTCCTATATTTATGAACGGTGATGTACTTGATGAGTCACCCACTCTTCATCTTCTAGGATTAACTCTTACTTCCAATCTTTCTTGGAAACCATATATCAAATCAGTTGCAAAATTAGCATCTGCTAAGGTTGCATCTTTTTATCGAGCTCGTCACTTTCTTACTTCGGATTCTATTCTCTATCTCTATAAATCTCAAATCCGGCCTTGTATGGAGAATTGTTGCCATACCTGGGGCGGACCCTCTAATGATGCCCTTTCTCTTTTAGACAAGGTGCAAAAACGCGTCGTAAACGTAAATAGACCTGCTCTTGCAGCCAACCTCCAACCATTATCACATCGTCGTAATGTTGCTTCTCTTTCTCTTTTCTACAAATACTATAATGGGCACCGCTCTAAAGAGCTTGCGTCTGTTGTGCCATCTACTATAATTCATTCTCGTGTTACTCGTCATTCAAGTTAGTGTCATTCTTTTTCTGCGACTGTTCCTAAGTGCTCCAAAAACGCTTATTCGTCTAGTTTTTTTCTTCGAACATCAGCTCTTTGGAATTCGCTTCCTTGATCTTGCTTTCCTGACTCATATAATTTGCAATCTTTTAAGTCGTCTGTCAATCGTTATCTTGCTCTACAATCTTCATCTTTTCTCTTTCAGTAACTTCCAACTTTAATTAGTGGCTGCTTGCAGCCTTGTTGGAAGCGAAGATGTTTAAAAAAAAAAAAGAAAAATAAATATATCACACTTAACTTTTTTTTGTTTCTGGGGTGCTTCTAAGGCATTTTTGATTGGTATAACTTCTGATTCTTCTGAGTCCTGACAGATTTCTTTTCATGGTGGAACATTTAGTTTCTTTTTGCGCTTTAATGTTGAAGTTCCAAGGTCTGCACGATCGTTGTTCAAATGACTGATAAATGCTTGTGAAATAAGGTTTGGATCAATAGATGATCAATCCTGCAGTGGCAACCAATTAATAAGAGGTTCTTTATTACAAGGATAAATTCCACACTTAGCAAAACCTGATATTAAATTTTCACTTGAAGTGTCTTTTATTAATTCCAGCACTTTTTTTAGTAGTGATGGTAAGCATCCTTTTGGAAGCATATGGTGGTGTTGTACATGCAGCAGCGTCGCCGCAATCATGACTGAAATATTGGACATAGACGAGTTCATTACTCTTTCAGGGTATTTACAACCTCTATGACAAATATTTTTTTTGTGGCCTGGGTCATTACTTAGGTTTTTTTTGTCATAGTTGTATATATTTTCTGCTGGCATATTTGTAAAAACTTGGGAGAGGTTTTCAATAAACTTGCCTAAAGTTTTTTTTGTTAACAGTGCGATTACGTTTTATATTATCTGCCAACCGTGTGGTGAGCATAAGATGTCTTTTTAAAATAATTTACTCCATTCAAGTCCTGGAAAATTGTTTCTAAACTGTGGAATAGTTTTGTTTTGGGAAGAGAGCTAATCCTTTACAATAAATCTAAAATCCAATTCATCAACAGGGAATCCAAACTCAGACACTGCCAAGATGTGAGAGACAAAAGCAGATTCTTCCAAAGCAGTAATTATTGTAGGATGTCCTAGTTTTCCATTGTGTTTTAGCTTTAGTTTACTTTGAATAGTAGTTCTAGATATGTCAAAATGTTTAGATGCTACTCTCTGACTCATTCTGCCTTCATTAATAGCATTAAGGCACTGTTGGAGCTTTTCTTGAAAATAATCTACATATTTTCTGGAACCCAGTTTCCTAGAGTACATTCTTGGCATTTTCATAAGCTGAAATAGATATCAATCAATATATTATACCAACAAGAAAAATACTTTTTACAGTATAAAATTTAGTTTTTGTAAAATTATTACAATACTATTATCAAGAATAAAAAATGTAAAGGAACTTTTGTAAAGAGCAATGAATATTGCAAATATTAAGTAAAAACTAATTCAAAGCAGAAACTTAACATAGTTCAAAAATAGACAAACAACAGCAATAAAAAAGCCATTAACATATAATATTATATATATTGTTAATATATTAAATGTTAATGACTTTAAGTTTATTATATTTGTTATAATAATAATAATAATAATATTATTAATACATTTAATAAATAAATCATACCACCAAAATGAATAAACAAAAAGTATATTTATTTAATATAAATAAAATGATTGGAGATGTAATAAATGATATGGGGATACTTTAAGTCTGGATTAAAGTAGCCCCACTTTTACATAAAAACTAATTTAAATGTGATTAGTTATTTTTTTCTCACAGCTAAATAAAAAAATAGTTAAAAATAATATTCTAATCTTTTTACCAAAGTGTTAATCTAGCAAACTCTGAGATTTTTTATCTCTGTAGTGTGTGCGATAATAACAAACCACATAAAAGTTCTGCCAAGTGAATTTCACTAGCAAATTCAGTTCATTTTTGACATTTAACTTAATGTTAAACTGTTTAGTGTGCGGCAAAGGCAATATGATTTCATAACAGAATTAGTCATATATAAATTAAAAAAAAAGGAAAAAAACGCACCACTTTTTTAACGTTTAAACAGGAGAGGCATGAATCTCGAATTTTCTGTAAGTGGATTCAAGTAGGACTGCAAGGCATAAAGTAACCCCGCGTTACGGTATATATATATATATATATATATATATATATATATATATATATATATATATATATATATATATGTACATATATATATATATATATATATATATATATTTATATCTATACATATATATATACAAATAGATAGATATAGGTATATATATAGATATAAATATATATACACATATATATATATATATTATTACTATTGTTACTATTATTATTATTATAAATTTCAAGTTTAAACAATATCATCTAGTTAATATATTTATTATTATTTTTCATTTCTATAGCTTTTTTACTTTTTTTTAATTCATTTTCAACCATTGAAGTAGTGTTAAAACTATGAGAAAAATACATTTTAATTATAATAAACATTTATTTTTTCCATAATGACGAGTCACCTTAACTACGTTATGGCTTATTTTAATACTATTTATTGACATGCAAAATTTAACGTCTTCTTTTTTTTTTAGATGCTGCGCTCAACAGCAACGACGATCAGCCTACAAATAATCATTGCATGTTTAACCACTCCGATTTGTTTGATGAAAAAGATTCAATTTTAAAAAAAAATTACTTTATTAAAAAATACATAACTTTGTTTTATACTTGCGTTTCACATTTTAAATGCTTAATCGTATTTTTCATAGATACTTTAGATGTCTTATTATATCATTCTGATATAAGTTTTAATGTCGGCTGGTCGATCTAAATCTGTTGTGTTTTTAAATGATCGCGTCCAGCTCGGGTGCCGACATCGGACCGCCATTGATTTTGTTTATACAGAAACACGTCGGACTGCCATCGGCCAGCCGATGGTTCAGGTTTCATGGTACTCAGGGAAAACCTGGAAAACCAGTGAAAAGTTTTTAAGTTCTAAAAAATCAGGGAATACCTGAAAAATTCAAGGAACTTTTTTTGAAAATCTATAAAATCAGGGAAAACTCAGGGAATGTTTTTTAGTTTTATATAAGATTATATGATAAATAGAAATTGTTATTTTTGAAAATATATTTTTTTATATTTATTGGACTTTAATGGTTTTGTTTCCTTATTAAACTACTTTTTATTACTTAAAAACCCTTCCTTTAACAGATTGCTATTAATTAGTTAAGAAGAAGTATTTACCTCCTTAAAAAATTCTAATAAAAATATTAGGGAAACATGGATTCAGAAGCAAAAATATTATATTCTTCAACGTTAACAAAGAAAGTTATATACTTTTCACCACGAGAACTCAGGGAAAAAGTACTTGAAATCGGGTGCATATCAGAGAATACTCAGGGAAAATGGGTCTCTAAAACTGCTAAGTACCCTGTGGTTTGAGTGAAATACTTCGCTTCAACCATCGGCTGGCCGATGGCAATTCGACGCGATTTCGTATGGACAAAATCGATGGCGGTCCTATGTCGGCACCCGAGCTCAGTAGACTTCAGCCTTAACGCAGGTATATAAATATATATATACATATCTATATATATATATATATATATATATATATATATATATAGATATGTATATATGTATATATATATATATAGATATGTATATATGTATATATATATATATATATAGATATGTATATATGTGTATATATATACATATATTTATATATATATATATGTATATATACATATATATATATATATTTATATTTATATATGTATATATATGTATATATATGTATATATATATACTGTCACAACCTTATATATTTTGAAGATTTAAACGTTACAGAAATGCGCTGAAAAAAGGAAACGTTAAGCTAAACTTTAACTAGAAAAAAAAGAAAAAACTAAAGAATAGACAAAACAATTCCTTAAAAAAAGAAAACAAATTTTGAAATAAAAGTGAAAAAACCAGAAGTTAAAATTACTTTTTGTTACGTTTTGTTACGTTTTGTTACTTGAAAAAATGACTTTGAAACGTCTTTTAAAACGTTTAATAAGAGTTACGCAAAACTCTTTTCAAATTACTTCTATTGATTGTTTAATAAATAAGCAAAATTTATTTTTTTTACTGAAAAGTGAAATCAAGCTATTAAAAAGAAAAAATATAAAATTTTTTAGTTGTAAAAACATTTATTTAAAAAAACAATAACGTAGTTTTTTTTAAATCGTAATTTTTAATCATTTCATTCTTAAATTGGTAAGTCAAGTTAGAAAATTTAAAAACTTTTAAACAATTCTTTGTAAAAATAGACACAAAAAAATAAAGCAATTAAATTATGGGAAAACTTAATTTAACATATTCAAAATTTAAAGTAACTTAAAGTAAAAAAACTTTTAAAAGATTTTTAGAAAGTCGTAAAAAAACAGTTTCAAGCTTTTAAATTTATCATAAAAATGTCTATTAAATAAAATTAAATGTTAAATTTAGTTAACACATAATGGGTCTATTTTAAGCGATCATTATAATTAATTTTTAAAATAAAAACTAAAAAACATACAATATTAAATTGAAACTGTTTTATTAAAAAACAAAAATCTGCGATGAAATATTCTAAATACTAAGGAAAGAAACTACAATTTCACTAGACTAACGTTATAAAAATAAAATAACATGATAAAAATTTTAATTACGTCACTCGGTTCCGTAAAACTGTGAAAATTATACTTTCAAAATTTGATCGGACACTGTTCGACCCAAACAGGTTTTAATAGGACATTTTGACCGGGACATTTTAAAAAAGAAATTAAGCCCTGTCCTTTTAATTGTCCGTGTATATCCGCTATACATTCACCGCATTTTTAAAAATTTTGAAAAATGCAGTTAATTAGTTGAATGGTTTAAAAATACTAATTAAATAATTTAATAAGTTTTTGTAAATAACTTCATAGCCTCTCTTTTAGTTCGCCACTAACACATACAATTAGAACATTAAATGTTATAATTGTATGTGTTAGTGGCGAAGTCTCTTTTACAGTTCGCCACTAACAGATACATATATAACATTAAATGTTTTGGTTTAAGTTCTAATTAGTATGTGAATCCGATTCATTAATTTCAGAATGAAATGTTTTTCTCTGTCTTCCTTGTTTTCTTTCAAATTCGTTGACAAATAATACGTCTATGGCTTCAGATTATTCATATGAAAATGTAAAGTAGAAGACTCAGTGATAGGGTAGCTATCCATTAGTATAGAAATGTCAGTAGTAATGTGATTGTTGTTTGCAGTAAATAACTGAGTTTAAATGAATTTAAAATTCACAATGCACTACAAGCCCCAACATGTTACAGAAGTAAGATCAGATTCAAGATTGGCTACCTACTCTAAGCAATAAAAAAGAAAAGCATTTTTGTCAAAAAAGAAGTATGAAGTTGAGTTGTCAGCATATATAGCAACTTTAGATGTAAAAGTGTCAGGAAGATCAATAATGTAAAAAAAAAGCTGTTGTATGGGTCCATCTCTCACTAAATATCTTTTTTATGCTGATGATATTGTCTTGCGTGCACCCTCAGCCAATTATCTCATTACCTACTTGACATATGCTTTAGATTTGCATTGATAAATGATTTAATTTTCAGCAATAATAAGTCTAAAATAAGTTATAATCTCAATTAGGTTACTTACTCAGTTATTTAAAAGTTATAAATCTTGAGTAAAAGGTTCCTGTTTCACATTAGCTAACATGGTTCACTCGTACACTACTTAATACAAATACCTGGCATATTTGATCTGAAACAACATGCGCGATGACAAAGATGTTTAAAAAAAATTTTTAACATCTTTCTTTAAAAAGTTTGAAAACAGAGGAAAAGAGGTACTTTATTTAATAGGTTTTTCAACACTTTGTAATGATTTAAATTAAGAGGATAAAAGACCATTATACTCAACAATCTAAAACAGCAAACATTTTAACTTGTTATGTTTGCACCAAAAGCAGCATTTTTCAATAATGCTTATTTTTAATCATCAATGCATTATTGGAAACTAGTGCCTGACAACCTGCCTAGTGGTCTAGATAAGGCAGCAACCAATTATTAGCCATTTCTTTTAAAAAAAGAAAGATGTCTTTGTTTTTCCAATACTTCATCTGGGAAACAAATAAAGGGCCGCAATCAAAGGTCATGTAGCTATTTAGACCCCTGCGTTGTTGTTCGGATGGAATAATTTAAAAATATTTCACATAATTAAGGAGTGTTTTATCTCAAAGCTAAAAACATTTAATACCTTCCTAAGTAAATGCTAAACAGTTTTTTAAAAGTTTATAATATATCAAGGATAATAATGAACTCTTTAGTAAAAATTAATAATGAATTTTAAAATTTTACAAACAACTATTTTTATTTGGCTTGTTTTTAACTTTATAATTAATAATTATTTGATACTTAAAAATACTATATAATGATTTTTAATATCTTTTTTTAATTAGATAAGAACAAAAATCTCTAGTGCTTTTGTGCTCACACTCATGCAGTGCTGCATTTGTGTTTTCGGCACCCTTAGTCATATAATAATCATTGTCCTATAATTCATAATAAAAGTTAAACCAAAACTACAGTAACAATTATCTACAGTAAAAACTCATTATCCGTTGTTTTTGTAAACTTGTTGATATAATAAGAAGCATAAATACGTTATAAAAACTTTTCTCGTCTTGATTTTTTGTCACCAAAGTTATCAATGATAATCAATATACAAAAGTAAATCGTTTTTCTATTGATAATACAAATAAGGCAATAATTATGTCAGCATAAGTGGATTTGTTTGGTGGATTAGCATCCTATGGAACAAAATTGATTCTATTTTTCTTAAACCACTGCTTTACTTTTTTGGAATAGTGAATATTGACCAGATCTGGACAAACTGAGGTAGGTTGTTAGTGCTTTATAATTAGAGGGAAGAAGTCGCTTTTTTCAAGCGTTCAGTCACAAATAGATATGATTCAATGATGATTTAATATAACAGGAGAGCTTTCAAAGCCACAACTGCAAATAGCCTGCCATACCAGGAATTGGGAGCAAATTTTTTAATTTGTTTTTTAAATTTGTCAAAGGCGTTATAACGTATTGACTGATAATACTATTGATTACTGTTAGTGCAGTAATCAATAGTATTATCAATTGATCTTTTTTTCAGTGAGTTTCGTGATTTAAACTCCATAAATATTTCATAAATAGTTCGTCTTGTTGATTTGGACGAGCTAAAAAATGGCTTTGATTTTACCCTCAAGCGACCTTTCTGGTAATTTTTTTATAATATGCTTTCAGGTTTTCCTTTTTGAATACTCTTTGAACGAAAAATCTGTGCATTTAAACTTTGTAGCTGAATCTTGTTGTGACGGTGTTGGATTTTAATGAATTGCGTTGAATATTGATTTTGCTTTCTTTTTAAAAATAGATCTTGGTTCTCCATCATTTTCCAATTTTCTTTCCCAAAAAAGCTAATTATCTTAGAATTATTTTTAAAAAAATCATTAAAATTGATCAAATGATTTTGAGAAAACTAACTTTAAAATTGTCAGAGTTTCAACCAATCATTAAGGTAGTAGAGTTAATAACACATGGGCTAAAAAGTCCCGGGCCTAACACATAGATAGCACGAGTTTTATTGCAGTCACCTTTTTTTCAGTTAATACTAACCTTCAAAAGACAGCTTTTAAAATTTCATTATATTCTTTTCATTGGTTTGTATGTTATTTTGCTAATAGTAACTTTATTTTTTTATTTTCAGAACAATATCTCAAAAACAATTTCGTCTTTTAATTTTACATTGCTTCTTGATTGGAAAAAATACCGTTTAGGTAAAGCAATGGCTTCAAAAGTGTTATGGTGACTCCAGTATTATGCTATGGTGGCTCCATCAAAAACAACAATAAAACGTTGGTTTGCTAACTTCAAACGTGGTCATAGAGACTCCAATGATGCAGAACGCAGTGGACGTCCAAATGAGGCAGTAACACCCAAAAACATCAAAAAAATCCACAAAATCGTTTTGAATGATCGAAAAGTGAAGTTGCGTGAGTTAGCTGACATCATAAATATATCAAAAGAACTTGTTGGCTTTATATTGCATGAGCATTTGACTATGAGAAAGCTCTGTTCAAAGTGGGTGCCGCGTTTGCTCACTGTTGACCAAAAACAAGAACGTGTTGATGATTCTGAGCAATGTTTGGCCATGTTCAAACGTAAAAAACCGGAATTTTAGCGTCGATATGTGACAAAAGATAAAATATGGATCTACCACTTCACTCCGGAATTAAAACGATCGTCATCTGAGTGGACAGCAACTGGTGAACCTCGTCCAGAGCGCCCGAAAACACAACAATCGGCTGGAAAGGTTATGGCTTTGGTATTTTGGGATGTGCGTGTTGTAATAATTATCGATTATCTTAAAAAAGGAAATACCATGAACAATGAATATTTTATAGCGTTATTAGAGCGTTTGAAGGCCGAAATTGCAAAAAATCGACTGCATATGGCAAAGAAAAAAATTTTGTTTCATCAAGACAACGCACCGTGTCACAAGTCACTCAAAACAGTAGCAAAACTACATGAATTGAACTTCGAATTGCTCCCACAGCCACCGTATTTGCCATATTTGGTTCCCAGCAACGTCGAGCTGGATCCCTATTTTTTCTAGAAAAATATAGTAGTAGGGTTTGTGAATCTAACTCAAAGTTAAACTTGGCTACAGCTTTTTGGATGTTTTAAGAACATTTAAGTTTATGTATGCTTCCATGTATGTCCTAATAACCACTAAAAGAATTAACTTCATAACTTAAATTTTTTCTAGTCGAATGTTCTTATATATAAGCGAATGCTTTAAAGGATTTGCTAGTATAATATGTTTCTATATTAGCAAATGTTTTAAAACCATTCGCTAGTATAAAAACTTTAGATTAGAAAGATTGAAGTTAATAAATTAGTTCTTTTAGCGCGTATTTAAAAAACTTAAAGAAAAACACTTTTCATTTATTAATTACTTCTCTATTTTAGAAAAAAAAGTGAGATATCATATTTTTACTAAAATATTTTTTACACCCCCATTATGCCGAAACACTCCAAAGTATGGGAGTATTTCACTCAATGGATCGATTTGAAAAGTGGAAAATGAAATAAGTTTTCAACGACAGTACCAAACACAAAAAAATACTTCATCAATGATTAAATATTTAAAAGTTAAACATGGAATTTCTTTATAAACATGGGAAGAAAAAACGATTTAAAACTACCGACACTTTCGTTTCCGTCGCAGGACGTCTTTAGAAGAAATTGTCTCTAACATAGCCGCTCTTGATGGTATATCAGTTAGGGGGATTACAAAGTCTAGCTTTATTCGTGGAAAGAGATCTTATGAATTTAATTCATAAGTTTTATGAAAAAAAGAAGTAGGAAATATTAGAATTGTTACAAGAAAAAATTAAAGAAGGCCGACGATTTAGCATTACACTTGATGAATGGACGAGTATAAAAATTTGGAAATATCTCAATATCAATTTGCATGGAATTAACTCTAAAGTGTATAATCTGGGTTTAGTGAGAATTTTTAACTCGTGTACAGCTGTGCAGTTAGTCGAAAAAGAAGAACAGCATTTAAACACATATAATATTAATTTTAAAAAACATTTATATGGTTCAACCAGCGACGGTCCAAGTGTAATGATAAAATATGGACAAGATTCTTCTAGTCTCTATAATTTGTGTTTGAATCACACTATACACTTAGTGTTTGTGCTGTACTATATAAAAAGAAAAGTATTACCGTCTTGCGAGATGAAGATGACGTTTATGGAGACAGAAATGACCACGGTCAAGATGATATTATTATTCTGACGAGAGCGACGGTGACGTAGAAGAGTACGGACAAGTTGAATTAACAAATTTAGGCAATGTAGAAAAAAACATAAAAAGTGTTTGTATAATTGTTAAATTTTTTAACAGTTTTCTGTGAGAAATAAAATTTTGCAAGAAAAGATCAAAATAGTTTTAGAAAATGAACATTAGCTAGTGTTAGACGTAAGAACGCGTTGAATCTCAATGATCGAAATGATATCTAGATTTTTTAAATTATTTCATATCATTAAAGAAGCTCTGCAAGATATTGGAAGTGTACATTTAATAGAAAATATTCATATTGAATTATTAAATGAATAGGAAAATACTCTAAAGCCTATTAAATTAAATGTTGAAGCTCTTAGCAGAGACGATGCTAATCTTGTAACAGCCCGATTAGCAATCGATTTTATGTTAACAAAATTAAAAGAACCCAATAGTAATTTAAGTAGAGAGCGATTAATGACGATGGAAACTTGAATAAATAGCCGTAAAAACCAAGAAATAGATGCTATTAGGTTCTCTTGTAAATGGTACTATGCCTTTAAAGAACGTACAATTATTTACAACAGATTTACTGAAGAGATTATTTGGTGAGGATGAAGAACAGCAAAACACACATGAACAAAGGGCATTCATCTGAAAGTAACGAAAGTACTACAGGAAACACACCACCATTAACACTGGAGGAAGAACTACATAAAATATTAGATATAAAGCGTTAATGACGATAAAACCAACATCGACAAATTCCGAACGAACATTTTCTGTAGCATCCAACTTCTGTAAAAGGGTTGGTTCTAGATTATCGGACAATTCATTAATTGCATTAGTTTTTTCAAAGTTTTATTTTTTAAATAAAAATAATTGCTCTGTTTTGTATTAAACACTTGCAAGTATTTTGATTGAATTGAGTTTATTTTTGCTAGTATATTTACATGCATTTTATAAAATGCAATATTTTTAAAAAGGTAATGTAAAGTTTATTTGGTAGTTTAAGATTATAATAAAGGTATAGAATAATATATTTACGTTAGACGTTGAACTGGCCAAAAATTGTTTTATTAACCTTAACATATACCAAATCCATTTTTAAAAATCGGTGTGAGAACAAAAAATCCTTCCATGCTATAGTTAAAATTGCACGTTAAAAAGACGTATTGGACCCGGACTCGATAAATATTCTTAGACTCGACTCGGACTCGTCGGATCTAAAAATGCCGGGTTTTCCGAAACCTTAAATTTTTGTATACATATGCATATACAAACATCATTATCATCAACATGATTATCATAATCAACGTCACCATCATCAACTAAAGCTCATTCATACACTATGTAAAACACCATCTTCAAATTTTCTTACTTCTACCCCCACCATTTTCTCCTGAAGCTGCCACCTCTCTACATGCTAATACCTAAATCACTTTAATCCTTTCTAACAAACGTTGTTTGATACAACGTTTTTCCTAATCTGTCTAAGATTATGCCTCCTTTTCTTGTCTTGATAGAGTTACACCACACATCCATTTGATTATCTTTATCTATCTCTTTCAGCAAATACCACACCATACAAATACTAAAATTTATATAATAATGAAAGGATGTTGTATGCCAGCATCTAAATAAATAGCAAACATATATGCTTATATTCATAAAACAAAAGCATAAAGCATTATTATTTATTATCGTTTGTTATTTGTTATTATTTATTACTATTATTATTATTGTTTATATCCATAAAACGTATGCATAAAGGTTTTTTACCTTCTGGAATAAAAGTTTTGAAAATTTTCTTTCTTCTCCTTAGTTTTGAGTCAAGCTCCATTCCACTCCACATATTTTACCATATTGAGCAGTTGCTTCATTCAATATTATTCATTTTTTTCAATTTGTTAACAAAAACATCTCTCTTAAGAACAAGTGTCCTTTTTGTTATTGCAAGAAACTAACGTAAAAAGGTCCTGTCAGATGTTAAGCTCTGTTAATCTCACTTTACTAAATCTTGTATCTTATCTCAGATGTTAGATTTCTACAGACTTTTGAATAGACTTCAACAGCGTCATTAACTAAAGTAAGTGTAACATTTAATCACTAATTCATTCGTATAAACGTAAAATTGGTAAAATAATTAATAAAAAATCTATTTAGTTAGACTTCAACAATGTCATTAAATAAATTAAGTCTAACATTTAATCTCTAATTCATGGGTGTGATCTTTTTACTTCTCCCCAGAAATAGGCAGAGTCATTTGCAAAGAAACTATACTCTAATTTTATTCTTGAATCTAATGGTCATACTCTTCTTGCCAGTTAATCAGATTAAACCATTGTCAAACATCCAAGTCACTCTGGCTTCCAATGCTAAAGTTAATTCTCAATAAACACTTCTACAGTTAGTGCTTAAGAAAAGATTTCCATCTTAATCTTGAAGCCGTGTTTTCCAGAAATCTCTTCAGTTTTTGCTAAATTTTAAAAAAGTGCTAAATAAGTGGTTCCAGTTTTTCAAAACTCTATAAAACACTTATTGTAGAATAGTTGACCTCCTCAACTATTCTAAAATTAGTCTTTACTCTGTTATTAGTTTCTTTATATAAAGGTTTTTAGATAAATAAATTATTTCTTTCTAACTGCATAATTAAAGTTGTTCTTGAAGTCCTACCCTCTTCTTTATTTCAAGTAAACTTAAGGGTACCAAAAGGTTCCATAATTGCTCCTGTGATAATAGTTCTTATCTACAATAATGATATTCATAAAAATTTTACATCTAAAGCTCTATTTGCTGACAACTTAACCCTATACTCTTGTCTTCAAAAAATCTTCACTTTTTGATTGCTTAGAACAAGTAGCCGATTTTTAATCTGATCTCTCTTCTGTAACAGCCTATGGCTTGCATTAGCTTCTGGACTTAAAATCTATAATTTTTTTTAGACAACTAAACTCATTTAATTTATGCAAAAAAATATTGCAGTATTGTTGGCATTCATATATGGACGAATAACAACCTTCGAACTTTTTTTTTACAAATATCATCATAATCAATGCTTAAACAATCTATCATCTCTATTAAGATAAACCAAAGCTTTATCTCTATTACGATAAACCATTACGATAAATTGATATACCAATACGATATACCGAATACCGATAGGATAATCGACATATCGATAAACCGATACGATAAACCATTACGATTAACTCTATTAGAATAAACCAAAGCTATCACCTCTATTACGAATAATCTTTTCTTTTTTTCTTTTTTTGCTGTGTACATATATACATTCCTTAAATTTAATTTAAAAATGAATAATAAAGTTTAATTTAGAAATAAGTAATACCGTTAGCTATATAAAATAAACGTAAAATTGGTGAAGTAAATAGAACATCTATTAATAAAAATTAAGAAGCGCTCTTAACTTTAACATATTCTTCTAAAAGCACGGAAATATTTAGATTTTATTTATTAAAAAATCATGAATTAAAATTTTTTTTATTTCAATTTTTTTAATATTAAAATCAAAAGTAAATTAAGTTTAAATATATGTTATAGTATGTTAACTTATCCTTATAAAATCGTTTGTATTAAAATACAATGTTTCTCGGGGTTATATATACCCTCGTTATTCAAGTAATACATAAAAACCGCTAAAAAAACAAATAATTAATAAAACAATTCTAAGCAATTGTAAACAATTTTTCGCTTCAATATTTAACATTAACACTTTCTTATTCACAACTGCACTTAAACGGGCTACATTTTGATGATCAACTGGCCCAGAAAAAATTCGTATGTAAGATTCATCAACTTAAAAACGTTGTTTTTTTCCTTGTCATATAAACCTACCAAATTATTTCATAAGCTAAAAGATTGGCACAATACAAGAAAGAAAATCTGGTTTTCCTAATATTGGCTGAAACATAAAACAAAGCATGGTTTTAACGACTTCAGTAGGATTATTGTAACTGTAGTCTATTAAATGACATCCTTAAAAACGTATATTTCGCTCAACAAAAGCTTCATCAAAATGAAGACTGCAAGGCTTTTCAGAATTAGATGTTTTAAATACGCATCAGGTAATAAGTTTCTTGATTCCATTAAAATCTTTCCAAAAGTTTTGACTGAAATGTTGTGTCTGTTAATCATAAAATTGAAGAAGCACACCAGGAAATATTGATGAAGGATCTGATGGAATCTATACAATAAATTTTAAGAACTTTCTCTCTCTCTCTCTCTCTCTTTATATATATATATATATATATATATATATATATATTATATATATATATATATATATATATATATATATATATATATATATGTATATATATATATATATATATATATATATATATATATATATATATATATATATATATATATGTGTATATATATATATATATATATATATATATAAATATATATATATATATATATATATATATATATATATATATGTGTATATATATATATATATATATATAAATATATATATATATATATATATATATATATATATATATATATATATATATATATATATATATATATATTAGTAGTAGAAAATCACTTAACAAAATTTTTTTTTTTTTTTTTTTTTTTTTTTTTTTTAAAGTGATTTTCTACTACTGTTTTTTTTACTACTTTATTTTTGTTAAGTTTTTGTTAAGTTTATTTTCTACTACTTTTTTTTTTGTTAAGTGATTTTCTACTACTAATATAATTGCTCTGTTCTTTTAAGAACATTGAGCACTCTATTGTGTAGAATACTTTTTAAAGTTGTTTAAATATATATATATATATATATATATATATATATATATATATATATATAGTGTTTTTACACGCATTGCTACGACCACGCTTTAAACCTTGCCATCAGTGATGTCATCAAAATCATCCCGAGTCTAAACAAAACCTTTGGAAAAGCATATGAAATTGGCAAACTTATCGAAAAATTACCTCAAAGAAATTGTAATCTTAATGCTATTCGAGAACTATTTTGAAGCAGCGAAATTTACAAGCTAATTTGGGAACATGCTGTAAAATGAAAAACCTATTTTGGTGTCGCTGACCCTAACCTCTCAAGAAAAAGGAAAATGCCAGATTATTTAAAAAACAACTCATAACCCGAAAATTGTTTCACCAAAAATTCACCAAAAGAACATTACCGCTAATTGTATTTTAAGGCTTTCGATCTTATTATCAGCATTACAAAACAGGGTTTTGATCAACCTGATCATAAGGTATATATTGATCTTCAGGGAGTTCTTCTCAATTCAATAAAAGAGGAAAGTTGAGAAAATCGTCTGCAATGAGTTTGTCACTTTTACAGTCAAGACTTTAACTTATCTATAGCTAAAATACAAATTGCCTTTTTTCCCGAGCATTGCAACACCAATAGGTTTTGACTTCAAAATATTCACTATCAAACATCTCATCTTGTTTTTCAAGTTGTAAAGATTGCCAAGCTAATTCTTATCATGCCAGCTATTTAGTTAATTCCATATCCAACAAATAATATTATCATATTATTTGTTGGATATGGAATTTTATTTGGTAAAGCTGCTTACCATCTTTAACATAACTCTTTATCAGTTGTAAATTTGTAAACTTTGACACATTCCTCAGTATTATCATAGCTTCCACGAAAATTTCCCAATGAACATTTTCTAGGCATGTTTCAAATTTTTTACAAATTTACTTTTGCTTTTATGTTAAAATTTTTACTGAATTTATTTTATTTTACTAAATTATATATAATACAAAAATGAAAATAAAATAAGATAATATATAGTTTTATTTTAATTTAAGCATTAAAACATAAAATTTTTAATATGCACAGCTCAAGTCTTACCAATAACAATGCTCTAATTGTAATCTGGCAGTAGATTTACTTTATCAAGTCTACACACAAGTTGTTATTGTTAAGTTATATTGTTATTATTGTTTAGTTTGTTTTAATTAGCTATAATTATTGTTAAGTTGTTATAAGTTATTATTGTTAAATTTAACAAAAAACTTAAATTGACGTGTTTATTACAAGCACCTAATCTGTTAAAAAAAAAAGAAGACCCTCTAAGAATATTAAATAATCAAAATAATTTAATGATTGACGCAAAAATATATAAAAATAACATAATTTAAGATTTACTAGTTTTTGTTTAAGTTATAGCAAAATGCAATATTGCTAACCGCCAAAGTAAGCCCTCTTGTTGGATTCGCACTGATATAAAAAGTTGCCTTCTGGTATTTTAGTAGTCCCTGTTCCACATGAACACTCCAGTTTGTAGACTCCAGAATAAGAATTGTTGGGAAGTTGAGGCTTGTCTTTTGGAGTTATTGATCGTTGAATGTTTTTTGGTGATTTAAAATCTGGAGTACAGCCTGCATTTTTAATCTCTATATTTGATACTTATGTGTTGATTATTTAACAACTCGAGAAAACGACCTGATTCTGCCTTATTATTAAAATTATTATTATGTCGTCAACATACCTTTTTTATGATTTTACATATATTGGTGGTGCAAAATTTGTGCCTGTATTTTCTTCATAATCTTGTAGCTCTCTACCATAACTACCGTTAATTATAAAACTCTCAATTATAAAACTCTTTACATGAAAACAACATACACACATTAAAAGATGCTGGTCCTGTAGGTTTATAATTATAAAACTGCCATTACTATCAATAATTATAAACCTACAGGACCAGCATCTTTTAATGTGTGTATGTTGTCTTCGGAATCTTTCGGAATAGAAGACCAACCTTCAATATGATCTCCTAACTTATAGTTAATTTAAAAAATTTTCTCGATGAAGCAAACGCTTCAGACGTCAATATAATATCAAAACTTTGAAGTCCATATATATTGAAGAAAAATATATATTGAAAAAAACAAAACAAAAGCGTATTGCGTCAATATATAAGATATTAAGTAACTAAAGTTAAATAAAGGCTTTGAAAGTAAGTTAGTAATTGTTTATAATCAAAATTGTGTGGTTTTGTTGCACGTTTAATATGTAGATGAAATTTATAGTCTTTTTACTACTTGTTATAATCGAGTTCCACAATCCTCGGCAAGATGTTATGTAGTCAGCTTGTTTTAATAAAGTTTTAGGTATGACAAAGTTGTTAATTGAGTACCTAGTTTGGTATTGGTGGTGTGCAGAAATAAATTGTTGTTGGAAAGTGTTTGGTAGTAGTAGGTTTTTTAAATTAAACATAAAAAGTAGTATGTTAAGAATATTTATTTTGAAGACATTAACCACTCCAAGTTCTCATAGTAGAGGTTTGGCACTGGTGTTAGGGCTAGGGTTAGGGTTAAGGTAATTGCGTTTAATATTAAGCAACATGCATGTTTGTTTTTTTTTAATTGCGTTTTACTTTATTGGATAAGTACTCGCCCAGATTATGTTACAGTAAATGATGCAGGTGTGAATAATAGAAAAATAAATATGTGTAACAGTATTGTCATACGATAATGTTTGTCTTCGATTATAAAGAGAGAATCGAAACCATTTGAAGGTATTGTTTTTTATTCCATAATTACTTTATACAGAAGAATTTCATGGTCAACAGTGTCAAATGCATTCGATAGATCAAGGAATACTCTTAGAGTGTATTTATTTTTTATCAAATCCATTTAAAATTTTATTTACAAGTTTGACTACAGCGTGTTCTGTTGAGTGTCGTTTTTGAAACCCATATTGATCATTATATAAGAGGTGACGATTAAGTAAAAAGTTGTAGAGTCTATAGCGCATTATGCGCTCTAATATTTTTGAAAAACAGGGTAAAATAGAAATTGGTCTATAGTTAGAAGCCATAGAGTTGCCCCGCTTTTAAATACAGAAACAACTTTAGCTATCTTAAGCAGTTTAGGAAATATCCCGTGATATAATGGCATTTATTAAAGGTACTACGAAGTACTGAGAGAGGTTATTAAGAAATCGTTCGGTAGTGTTATTAAGTTTTATTTTTAAAAGATCCAGAATAAAACCTCCCATTCTGTTATTTGCTTGTGTATAGCGAGTTTTATATAATGATTTAAATGGTTTTCAAAAGATTTTATATTGCCACCAGGTGGTCTTTATATTGCAGTTATAAACGCAATTGTTTTATCTTAGTTTACCAATTCAACTGTAAACAGTTTCCAGTTTGCGTTTAGTATACTCAAGCTTTTTGAATTGAAGAGTATTATGTATGAAGAAACATTAACCTCCAGCATTTCCTCTATTCCGAGTTTTATGGAGAGCTTTATATCCCTGTATTTGAAAATTTGAGTTTAAAATATCATCATCTCTACACCATGATTCTATAAGATATTTTACCTTCAACTAGTTATTTATGTCATGTAGCGTTACTTTAAGGTTTTTAAAACTTTTACTCATGCTGCGTATATTTTAGGTCAGCGCTGAGAAAGCAGATTGTGACGCTTTTATAAAAGAAGATGCTTACTCAATACTGAAACCAAAAAATTTAACTCAATAATAATTAGAGTTGAACTTCATGTTTTCAAAAATATTTTCGTTCGGGTTGTTAGTATTGATCTGAAGAAGAGTGTTTTTACAATCAAAATTTCCAAAATGTTGTGTTTCGGTTGTTTTGTTTGTCGAAACCATAATAAATATTTGCAACCAAATAATGAAAGTATAAAAACCTTTATAATAATAAAAAAAAGTTACTTTTTTTGGATAAATGTGTTTACTTTAATAATTTTGTCATACCTGACAATGACCTTATCGCCGTTTTGTTACATTCGTTTTACTCAAAATCTCAAAATTTATCGCCGTTGTTACCTTCGCTTTTTTCAAAAACTGATTTCTTTTCAATGGCCGCTGTTTCCTGTGAGTTGTCTTAATTTACATATATATTAAACCCCTTGAGTCGATTCGTTTCTTTCAAGATTTTAAATTCATCCTTGTATCTAAGTAACTTCCTTACAATTGTTCTAAATCGCTCTATGTTTTTACTTCTGTGCGATGTGCCATTTTGATCTCAGTTCCTTCAACGGCCAACTTATCAGATAAGAATTTCAGGATCTTTTTTTCTGCTTCTTTCTAAGTTTCATTTTTGCTTTCAGGTATGCTGCTAATTCTTAGGTTGTTTTATCTTGACCTGTCTTCGCTATTCTGGACTTTATGCTGACTATTATCATGTTTTCACTCTTTAGCGCAATTAACTTTTGTCTCTATCATTTGTTTTTAAAGAGTTATGCTTCCTGTTAGGTGTTGTATTTCTTTTTCTATTATTTTTATTTTTGTATGGCTATCTAATGTTTTAATTTCAACAGCATCCAAACGCACATTGAATACCTCTAAATTTTCACTTACAATATCAACAAAAACTTTTTCCTGTTGTTTCACCAATATTTCTATTTCTATTTTATATTCATTAAACATGTAAATTGTAAGCATATCCTTTATTTGTTTTAGCGTAATTGCTGTTCAATTTTAAAAGTAAATGAAGATAGTAAATTTCAAATTCACTATATAATATGTTAGTTTTTTTTTTGTTTTTGTTGTTTTAATCAATTTTACTGATTGAAAACGCATCATTTTGCAGCTTGAGCGTATTATTTAATACTTATCGATATTTATAAAAAACTTATCTATATAAAAAATTAAATATATTCTAAACTTTTTTTAAATATGTTATTTCATATTTACTTAAACTAATTAAATCAAGTTGTTAAAAAAAAAAAATTTTATGCCGTGTAAATATATACAAACCGTATGTTAATAACAAGATATATATGTCGCAGGGGCGAGATGAAGACTAATAAGTCTTATCGCCAAGCCCATTGATAAATTCCGTAAATATAAAGTTTTATTTAAAAATAAGCACTTTCTTTAACAACAAAAAATAAACAAACGTAAAACTGTTAAAGAAATAAATTAAAACATCAAAAAATAACAAGTAGCGCTATTAAAAATATTTTTCAACATATATTAAATAACAAAAACATAAATAAATTTGAAAAGTTACCAACTTTAGCGTTTTTAAAATTAATATACTTTTCCTTTGATTGATAGATCAATCATAAGGATATTTTGCATTTTTAGAAAGAGTTTTGTGGTAGATCATTGTTTAGTAATAATTGTCTAAGTTGAGCGTTAAACTCATTCAACATCGTAAGAGTTTTAAGTTCAGTCGTGAGTATTTTATACCATGCCTTTGGTCCTCTAATTGAAATTGAAAAATCAGTTGCCGCAAATTAACTTTATAGGAGTTACTTGAATATCTACTTAAGTATCTTATCTGATTTTTTTGATTCAAAATTAATAAAAGTATTATTGCAAAAACTTTAATCTCTTATTCAAAGCTTTTGAATAAGAGATTAAACTTTTTGGAATAATACTTTTATTAATTTTGAACATAAAAATTAGATGAAAATAAATATTTATTTGGTAGATATTTAGTATATTTAACTTGGTTAGCAGACTTTAACATCCCTCAGAATTAGGCCGTATTTTTCGGTTACCGGATTATTTTTTGTTTTATTTATTGTCGCAAAACTTTAGCGTACTCTACGTCCTTAAGTCTTAGGGATGTTAGATTTATTATTTATTTAGTTAAAGTTACAAACACTAATAACATTTTTAAAATAAAGCGTGTACCATCATATTATATTATATTTATTTTCTATTGAACTTAATATTTTTAACTCTATTTTAAACTGACTCATAGTTAATCCATTATCTCTATTTTAAATAGAGTTATTTAAATAGAGTTATTATCCTGTTGATTGGAATGTATTATCATTATCATAATTGCAGCAAAGAGATAATTTTTTTTACCTCTTTGCTGCAATTATGATAATGTGTACACTCTGATTATGTGAGTATAGCTGTGATGTGTTTGATTGCCAAGAGGAACACCTTTTGGCAAAAGATTACAATATGAATGAGAAAAAATATTTATACATGAAGCTTGGACGAGGGATATCTATGTCCATGTTTCTTAGGTCTTAAACAAATTGCTGGCACTTGAACTGCAGCAAAATATCAACAGGACTGGAAGTCATGGCAAACATAAGCTTTAACCTGGAAAAACTGCTCAAAAATGTTTAACTCAAATCTACTTTAATTAGATCTTAGTTTAATTCAGATCTACTCTGAACATCTTTTTATTAATAGGAGTCAGTCTAACTGTCTGCTCATATTCAGTGCTTGATTTAATAACAATAACAAAAATTTTGAATTCAAGGCGAAAACAATAAGTAACAAAAAAATTCTATATACTTCCAAAATACTCAAAATATATATAGATGTTAACAATTTTTTTTACTTATTACACTAGTTACTTGTTTAATCTTCGCTTCTGACAAGGCTACAAGCAATCACTACTAGAGTTGAAAGTTACTGGAAGAGCCAAGATGAAGTTTATGAAGAAAAATAACAACTCACAGATGATTTGATTGACAGATTGCAAAAAAAACCAGGAAAACAAAATGGAGGGAGAGAATTCCAAAGAACATATGTTCAAGTAAAAAAACTAGATAAATAAGAATTTTTGGAGCACTTAGGAACACTCGCAGTTTAAGGATAAGACTTAGTTAAATGATGAGAAAGAATTTAAGTAGATTGCAGAAGGACGCTAGCTCTTTAGAGCAGCGCTTATTATAGTATATTTAATAAAAGAGAAAGAGAAGCAACATTACAACAATGTGATAATGGTTGGAGACTGGCTGCAACCTTTACTTGTTTACTTATATTATAAGTTATTAATATGCAGATTTTTATATTATCTATATGATTCTATAAAATAATCTCTTATATGTGTGAACTCATCTAATAACTATAGAGTTTGAACATAATTGTAGGTTTGAATAAATTAAGGTCAAGTGATTATTTTATTATATTTATAGTGTCAACTTTTTCCCGGATCAATGATGCGACAAAAAAAATTGAATCAAAAGTGGCTCCATTTTTTAACAAGGCAAGAAATCGCTATGGTGGTCAAATGTGGGAAGATATGTAAATGACTGATGTTTCAATCAATGAAGAGAAAAATAGTTAGAAAGGGATTGGTAAAAGAGGATGGTGAAAACGATTCTCAACAAAAAATCGGAAGATTACTTTAAATAAATATGAATGTCGTGTTTTAAATAAATATTTGTATGAATACTTTAAATATAAATTTTAATAAATAATAATATAAATTATTTAAATGATGTTTTTAAAATTCTATTAATAAAAAAATTTTCAAAAAGAGCCACGCTATACTACTTATCTTTTGATTAGTAGCGTGTGGTATTTTTTTGTTGTCGCAATAGGACCATTCCTTAATGAACCCTTTTATTTGGTGCAGGCATTTTTATCAGGTTCCCTAAACTTTAGTTAGGGGCATATGGATTCTTTTTTATGCATAAAAGTGTTTGCTTTGCAACACAATAACTTCATTAAATGATTTTGATGCACCTTTGAGATTCCCAAAATAATGGAAAAGTGCTGAAAAAATCTGTATTTTGAAGAAACTTAATGCTCAGCAATTTGTTTACATATTCTTATCTTTTTTTAATATCTTAGCCTCCATATGCTTACAAGTGTTATGCTTATACAAAAAAAAAGCATGTATTTTCAACAAACAATATTCTTCTTATTGCAAACCTTTATATTTCGTTGAATTTCCTGTAGATACTATATTTAGAAGTGCATTTAAACTTTTTTGGAACTAAAGTAGGCTATCCACGTCCACTATTTTGTGCAGTATAGTTTTTATTGCAAGCCAGAGGAGTATTTAGCAATTTCTCAGACAGAAAAGAAAATACATAAAAAATATATATATATTTTTTTTTGTCTTACAAATTACTCAAAACACCTCTGATTTGCTTATACTAAACAAATTAGTGGACGCAGAAAACCTACTTTAGTTCCAAAAATATTTATATGCACTTTAAAATCTGGTATATACAGAAAATTAAACGTAATATAAAGGTTTGCCATAAGAAGAATATTTATTCAAGGAAATACATGTTTTTTTTTTGTAATGTGAATTAAATCAATGTACCAGCATATCGATGATATCAATATGCTGGTATATTGATTTGATTCACATTACTAAGCTATAAGCATCTATCCAGTCTCACCGCAAAATAAATAGATTTAGTTAATTTGAAGTTTTAAATTACATGCTCGGTTTTGTCTTTTCATTTTTTTTAATTTTATTTATTTTTATTTTGTTTTTTTGCCCCCATAAAGCACCATTCACAGAGCACTGCGGAAAAGCATTTAACAGCAAGTTCACGCGAACCACGGATCCTTATATCTTAATTGCGGAAGGTTTAAAGTTATATCGTTATATCGAGTTAGATCGATCTTAACAGCACTTTATAGAAGGTGTTAAATCACAAAAAATAATTTTTTTTATGATAAAATTATGCAGTATTTAAAATGTCAGTCATTTTTATGTAAGAAAGAGAGAAAAGGTCACCAATAGAGACATTTTTAAATTGAAAAAAGTAGTTATTGGGCGGGTCCGGACGGCATCAAAACCTATATTGGATTAAAAGGAGAAGGGTTGAATTTTAGCCCTACGTATTTAGATTTTTATAATTAATTAATTCATCCATACTTCTAATTTTTTTATTGAAAAAACTTTTTATTAATCTTTAAAATCGAGTTGTATTAAACTATTTAATTTTTTTAATGATTAAGGTGGTTCCCCGTGAAAAAAACACGATTTAAAAAAAAAAAGTCAAATTTGTATATATATATATATATATATATATATATATATATATATATATATATATATATATATATATATATTAAATGCCATTCTATACTCTTTCCAATGATATATTGTTTGATGGGTCATTTGAAGTATATATATATGAAAAATTTGGGTTTTAGAATATGGGTCTTTAAAAATGTCCCTAACAACGCCTTAGCAACACATTTTGTCTTTATATATATTTGACAAATTGACCAAAATAAGTGGTCTTTTTTTTGTTTTTTTGTTTTGCTCTGATTCTAAAGCACTATATGTTCTATAAATTACTTAAATGTGCACGGAATTAATTGATGAAACAGGAGAAAGTTAATGAAAATGAAATTAGTGTTGTTTGCAGAGATGTATTTTGCCTGTTTAAAAATGCTATGTTTGTTATGCTTAATCAATGTATTTTTATTTTGTTTTCAATAAATATTGTTTCTAAATAATAATAATTTCAATAATAGTTTTAACTGAGTGTATTTTCAGTGCATCTATATAATGGGCAATCAAAAAATAGAAGATGTTCCTGATAACTTACGTAGTCGAAAAATCAAAAAAAGAAAGTTAGTAGATGAATCTCTAGATAAAGAAAGGAATGTAGATTCAGATAATTATAACTTGATTATAAATTTTACTTTACTAAAAGATTTTTTGAAGTCCCTTTTATGTTGTCCTGAATGTAATTCACAAAACGTTGAATTTATTGATGAACTTTCTTTTCGAATGGGCTATGCACACAAACTGAATTTAAATTGTCACGACTGCCCTAATAGCATTTGGTCTTTTACTTCACCAGAATGTGCACAATCTGAAAATATACAGGGTCGCCATAAATTCAAAATCAATGTTTAAGCAGTAATTGCATTTCGTGAAGTTGGAAAAGGCCATGAATCAATGACAAATGTTAGTAGATGCCTGAATATGTTTTCGTCACAGAAACAACTTACCATACTCTCAATAACTCATTGTGTAAAGCCTATTATGAAGCTGCTAGTACTAGTATGCAGGAAGCAGTATCTGATATAAAAGCCACCTCTAATGATAAAACTAAACCAACTAATTCTCGAGTTTCTGTTGATGGCACCTGGCAAAAACGTGGGTTTTCATTATTGAATGGAGTCGTAACAGCAATAAACCGTGGTAGATGCATTGACGTTCATGTTATGTCAAAAAGTTGCAAAAAGTGTTCTGTTTAGGAAAAAAGAAAAAATAATCCTGACTATAATTATGATCAATGGAAAGCAGAACATTTTAAAAGCGATGAATGCAAAATTAATCACTTAAAATCATCAAGTGCTATGGATGCTGCTGCGGCTGTAGAAATCTTTTCAAGATCAATAAAAAAGAATGGTCCAATTTATAATGAATATTTAGGAGATGGAGATTCTTCATCTTTCTCTGAGGTAGTTTCCAGTGAGTCATATAAAGAACATGGTAATATTGTTCCTCAAAAATTAGAGTGTATTGGGCATGTTCAAAAACGCCTAGGTACTCGATTACGAAACAGGGTAAAAAAATATAAAGAAACATCAACTCCTTTGTCAGGTAAAGGAAAGTTTACAGAAAAGACCATCAATTCAATGCAAAATTATTTTGGCAGGGCTATAAGAGAAAATAAAAATACTCTGTATGCAATGAAAAAAGCCTCGGGTGCTATTCTTTGGCATTGTACTAACTTTGAAAATTCGGAGTACCGCCATAGATTTTATCCTGTTGGCAAAGATAGCTGGTGTAAATACAAAGAAAACAGTGATTACAAACCTAGTATTAATCTAGATATATGGATTCATAACCTGCTTTTACCAGTATTTGTTTTGCTGTCTGATGAGGAACTAGTCCGAAAATGTCTCCATGGTGAAACACAAAATTCAAATGAATCTTTTAATAATATCATATGGAATAAATATCCAAACAATGTTTACCTTGTGAGATCAGTGTTAGAAATAGGGACAAATTCAGCTGTATTAGACTTTAATGATGGTAGTTTTGGTGTGAGTTCTGTTTTTAAATATTTTGGAATTTCAAATGGTTACTGTTTTGACCAATTATCTGTTAATAGAGATAAAGAATGTATTGTTAAGTTCGCTAAAAAGACCAACGAAAAAAGAAAATTTAGAAGAAAAAAAATAAGGGCTGCTAAAAAGGGTTACATTGACAAAGAAAAAGCCAAGGAAAGTTATTTATTTGGTGGATTTTAAATTTTATTTCAGCCATGTAATACCAAATATTTCAGCCATTATTTTTTTTTGTATTTAGTTTTTTAAATTGCATTTTTAGCGAAATATGATTTTTATGCCATTTTAAGTTTTTCAAACCTCATATTTTCACAAATATTAAACTTTATCACTTGAAATTTTCAGGAAACATTCTTCAAACATATACCTAGAAACTGCGCGGAAAGAAATCACTCATTCTTTATTTGATTTAATTTATTTTAATTTTATATCTAGATAGAGGGTTGCAAATGAGTATTTTTTTACGTTGAACGCCATTATGAGTTTTTTAACTTTTATATAGATTTTTTTCCCGCTCATTCCCTTTATATATATGTAATTTATCATTGTACCAAATTTAATATTATATACATTAGTTGTTTTAAAATTATTGTGTCCCAAGTTTCTCCTAAATTTGCTCAGAAAATAGCAAAATTATGCTGACTCAGCTTTAAAAAATGCCCATTTTGTTATAAAATTAAAATTTTTAAATTCGTATTTAATTCTAGTATTGAAAAACTGATATGAAAATAATTCGCTATTACTATAAAAAAGTTTTTTTCTAGGGGAACCACCATAAGCCGCGGTTGACACGTGATTATAAGAATAAACAAAACTAGAAACGGTAACCGAAAAATACGGCCTAATTCTGAGGGATGTTAAAGTCTGCTAACCATTTAACTTACGAAATAAAGGTTGGCAGGATGTATAGCGGCTTTCATTGGATATAATTCTGATTGCATATTTTTGCATGTTAAAAAGTTTTTTTGATTTATTTTTATTGGTACTACACATTTACGCAATATTAGCGTAATTAAAATAGGAATAAATAAAAAAAATATAAGAGTTTGAAACAACTTGAATTAAAAAAGTTTTTGCCCTATACAGTTGGCCAATGCTCCTTGATATTTTACCTTCAATATATTTTATATAGTTTCTCCATATTACATTTTTGTCAAGAAGTTCTTCTAGAAACTTTAATAATACTTCTTTTTTTATTTCGCAATAGTTAATACAAAGATTTGGAAGTTTTAATGGATTTTTGTCTCGTTTATAATAGCGATAGAAAAAAGTATATTTTGTTTTAGTTAAATTTAGAGATAACTTTTTTGTTGTAATCCATTCAGCAAGGTATAGTAGTTTTGTGTTTACAGTTTTAAATAACATTTTTATATCATTCTGAGCATAAAGTAAATTAGTATCATCTGCAAATAAGGTTGTGTCTAATACATTGCAAGATTTGCTTAGATCATTAACATATACTAGAAATAAGAGCGGTCCTAAGATAGATCCTTTGTGGTACTCCACAAGATACATTCATATTGTTAGTTTTTCCAATATGATGAGAAATATATTGCTGTTTATTTGACTGGTAGCTTTTAAACCATTTAAGGTTCGAGTCTTTAATACCGTAGTTTTTTAATTTATGTAATAAAATATAATGATTTACAGTATCAAAAGCCTTGCTGAGATCAGTAAAAACGCCCTAAAGTATATTTGTTTTTATCAAAAGATTTAAGAATATCATGAACAAGTTGAACAACGATCAGTAGAGTATAATCATGAGCAGGATGATCAGTAGAGTAACCTTTTTTGAATCCAAATTGTTTATTATAAAGAATGTATTAATGTCTAAGTAATAGTAGAGTCTTTTATACATTACTTCTGATATTTTTGAGAAGCATGGTAGTATTAAAATAGGTCAGTAGTTTGCTATACAAGTTGTATCTCCAGATTTTAGAACTGGTATCACTCTTGCAACTTTTAGTTTATCAGGAAAGATTCCTTGTTCTAAAGAAAGACTGAAAATGTGTAAAAGCAGAGTTTTTAAAAAAATATTGATTTAGTTATTAAATTGCTACTTACATCATCAACACCATTACCTTTATTTGATTTTAATAAATCTACAGCATCAGTAGTTCTTGTTCAGATAATTTATTATTTTCCACAAAATTAATAATAGAGGTTAAGTATCATTTAAAGCTAGTTTTACTATTTTTTATTTTTTAGCCCAAACTTGGGTCCATATTAACAAACGTATGATTAAAAGAATTAGCAATTAAAGAATCATTAGTAATTCCACGATTATTTATAATACATTTTTTCGGGAAATCCATTAGTGCTTATGATTTTGTTACCTATCATCTCTTTCATTATGCGCCACATTTTGTGTACATCATTTTTGCAGTTAAGTAACTAATTAGTATAATAATGCCTTTTTGAATACTTTATAACTGTTTCAAAAACCCGTTTGTAGTTCTTGTGTCATTTTTATAAGTTCTTTTTTTAATAAACTTTTTGTATAAGCGTTGTTTTTGTTTCTTTTGATGACTTTATTATTCCCGTTGTTATCCAAGGATTTTTCTGGGATTTGATTTTGATAAACTTACTAATAATTGGGAAATCTAATTGAACTTACAACCTAATCTAATTGAACTTACAACCTAATCTAATTGAACTTACAACCTAATCTGTGTCAAGCTCTTTATGAAACCGTTAGTTATTATTACTTAGATTTCAATGTTATCATGAGATAAAAAAAAAGTCGCACGCATTTAACATTAGTAAAATAAAATACCTTCGGAAAGTCAACCATAAAACTAAATATTTTTGAGCGATACTAACGAAACGAGATTTTAATTTTAGTTTACATGTTCGTTTAATCTGTGTTTTTTTATGAAAAGGCACACTTCTGAATGTAATTCAGACATCTTTTGAACGTTTCATGTTAACCAAAGAAAAATATTTTGGTTCCAAAAACGTCTTGGACGTTCAGAACGTAAACTGAACGCATATTGTGCGTTGTTTGTATGTGTAGTGTTTACTGGTATATATAATATAATAATACTCCCTCTGTCCGGAAATATGGTATACATTTTAGCGATTTTTGTTGTCCAGAAATAAAAGGGGGGGGAGGGTTAAACATTTAATACAACCTCGCATATGAAAATACCTTGTACTGGAACCCTTTGACTTGGAGACCTTAAAAATTTTTTGAAGTGTCCTTAGACCAAATAAGGATGATTAAGATAAGGTGAATTTTGGTTAAAAGTGGGACACCCTACTGATTACTTTGCTATGGTATAATAAATTTGCCTTATATTTTGATTATTATTTTCCATGTAAATAATTGAAAAACTTGACAACAAGTTTGTATTTTTTTTAATATTGATAAAGTTATTAGGAAAAAACCATTTCAGCATGACAATAATGTGCAAAAATTAAAGTGAAGCTACGCTACAATTTAGAATTATTGTATTTTTAAAAACTTGCAATTAATCAATCAATAAATATATTTCTGAAATATTTGGTATTACATGGCTAAACTATTTGGTATTACATGGCTAAACTATTTGGTATTACATGGCTAAATTATTTGGTATTACATGGCTGTAATATTTAGTATTACATGGCTAAAATAATTGGTATTACATGGCTGAAATATTTGGTATTACATAGCTGAATTATTTGGTATTAGGTGGCTGAATTATTTGGTATTACATGGCTGTAATATTTGGTATTACATGGCTGAAATATTTAGTATTAAGTGGCTGAATTATTTAGTATTACATGGCTGAAATATTTGGTATTACATGGCTAAAATATTTGGTATTACATGGCTGAAATATTTGGTATTACATGGCTGAAATATTTTAAATACATGGCTGAAATATTTGGTATTACATAGCTGAATTATTTGGTATTAAGTGGCTGAGTTATTTGGTTTTACATGGCTGAAATATTTGGTATTACATGGCTTAAATATTTGGTATTACATGGCTGAATTATTTGGTATTAAGTGTCTGAATTATTTGCTATTACATAGCTGAGATATTTGGTATTAAATGGCTGAATTATTTGGTATTACATGGCTAAAATATTTGGTATTACATGGATGAATTATTTGGTATTAAGTAACTGACCTATTTGGTATTACATGGCTAAAATATTTGGTATTACATAGCTGAAACATTTAATATTACATGGCTTGAATATTTGGTATTAAATGGCTGACTTAATTAGTATTACATGGCTGAAATATTTGAGATTACATGGCTGAAATATTTGGTATTACATGGCTGAATTATTTGGTATTACATGGCTGAAATATTTGGTATTACATGGCTGAAATATTTGGTATTACATGGCTGAATTATTTGGTATTAAGTGGCTGAATTATTTGGTATTACATGGCTGAAATATTTGGTATTACATGGCTAAAATATTTGGTATTACATGGCTGAATTATTTGGTATTAAGTGGCTGAAACATTTGGTATTACAAGGATGGAATATTTGGTATTACATGGCTGAAATATTTGGTATTACATGGCTAAAATATTTGGTATTACATGGCTAAAGTATTTGGTATTAAATGGCTGAAATATTTGGTATTACATGGCTGAATTATTTGGTATTAAAAGGCTGAATTATTTCGTATTACATGGCTGTAATATTTGGTATTACATGGCTGAAATATTTGGTATTAAATGGCTGAATTATTTGGTATTACATGGCTGAAATATTTGGTATTACATGGCTGAAATATTTGGTATTACATGGCTGAAATATTTAGTATTTTATGGCTAAATTGTTTGGTATTACATTGCTGTTATATTTGGTATTACATGACTGAAATATTTGGTATTAAATGGCTAAACTATCTGGTATTACATGGCTGAAATATTTGGTATTAAATGGCTGACTTAGTTGGTATTACATGGCTAAAATATTTGATATTACATGGCTGAAATATTTGGTATTACACGGCTAAAATATTTGGTATTAAGTGGCTGAATTATTTAGTATTACATGGCTGTAATATTTGGTATTACATGGCTGAAATATTTGGTATAACATGGCTGAAATATTTGGTATTACATGGCTGAAATATTTGGTCTTACATATCTGAATTATTTGGTATTAAGTGGCTGAATTATTTGGTATTACATGGCTGAAACATTTGGTATTAAATGGCTGAAATATTTCGTATTACATGGCAGATTTATTTGGTATTACATGGCTGAAATATTTGGTATTAAATGGCTGATTTAATTGGTATTACATGGCTGAACTATTTAATATTACATGGCTTAAATATTTGGTATTAAATGGCTGAATTAGTTAGTATTAAATAGCTGAATTATTTGGTATTACATGGCTGTAATATTTGGTATTACATGGCTAAATTTTTGGTATTATTAGGCTAAAATATTTAATTTTACATAGCTGAATTATTTGGTATAAAGTGTCTGAATTATTTAGTATTACATGGCTGAGATATTTGGTATTAAATGGCTGAATTATTTGTTATTACATGGCTAAAATATTTGTTATTACATGGCTGAAATATTTGGTATTAAGTGGCTGAGTTATTTGGTATTACATGGCTGAAATATTTGGTATTACATGGCTGAATTATTTGGTATTAAGTGTCTGAATTATTTGCTATTACATAGCTGAGATATTTGGTATTAAATGGCTGAATTATTTGGTATTACATGGCTAAAATATTTGGTATTACATGGCTGAATTATTTGGTATTAAGTAACTGACCTATTTGGTATTACATAGCTAAAATATTTGGTATTACATAGCTGAAACATTTAGTATTACATGGCTTAAATATTTGGTATTAAATGGCTGACTTAATTGGTATTACATGGCTGAAATATTTGAGATTACATGGCTGAAATATTTGGTATTACATGGCTGAATTATTTGGTATTACATGGCTGAAATATTTGGTATTACATGGCTGAAATATTTGGTATTACATGGCTGAATTATTTGGTATTAAGTGGCTGAATTATTTGGTATTACATGGCTGAAATATTTGGTATTACATGGCTAAAATATTTGGTATTACATGGCTGAATTATTTGGTATTAAGTGGCTGAAATATTTGGTATTACATGGATGGAATATTTGGTATTACATGGCTGAAATATTTGGTATTACATGGCTAAAATATTTGGTATTACATGTCTGAAGTATTTGATATTAAATGGCTGAAATATTTGGTATTACATGGCTGAATTATTTGGTATTAAAAGGCTGAATTATTTCGTATTACATGGCTGTAATATTTGGTATTACATGCCTGAAATATTTGGTATTAAATGGCTGAATTATTTGGTATTACATGGCTGAAATATTTGGTATTACATGGCTGAAATATTTGGTATTACATGGCTGAAATATTTAGTATTTTATGGCTAAATTGTTTGGTATTACATTGCTGTTATATTTGGTATTACATGGCTGAAATCTTTGGTATTAAATGGCTAAACTATCTGGTATTACATGGCTGAAATATTTGGTATTAAGTGTCTGAATTATATGCTATTACATAGCTGAGATATTTGGTATTAAATGGCTTAATTATTTGGTATTACATGGCTAAAATATTTGGTATTACATGGCTGAATTATTTGGTATTAAGTAACTGACCTATTTTGTATTACATGGCTAAAATATTTGGTATTACATAGCTGAAACATTTAGTATTACATGGCTTAAATATTTGGTATTAAATGGCTGACTTAATTGGTATTACATGGCTGAAATATTTGAGATTACATGGCTGAAATATTTGGTATTACATGGCTGAATTATTTGGTATTACATGGCTGAAATATTTAGTATTACATGGCTGAAATATTTGGTATTACATGGCTGAATTATTTGGTATTAAGTTGCTGAATTATTTTGTATTACATGGCTGAAATATTTGGTATTACATGGCTAAAATATTTGGTATTACATGGCTGAATTATTTGGTATTAAGTGGCTGAAATATTTGGTATTACATGGATGGAATATTTGGTATTACATTGCTGAAATATTTGGTATTACATGGCTAAAATATTTGGTATTACATGACTGAAGTATTTGATATTAAATGGCTGAAATATTTGGTATTACATGGCTGAATTATTTGGTATTAAAAGGCTGAATTATTTCGTATTACATGGCTGTAATATTTGGTATTACATGGCTGAAATATTTGGTATTAAATGGCTGAATTATTTCGTATTACATGGCTGAAATATTTGGTATTACATGGCTGAAATATTTGGTATTACATGGCTGAAATATTTAGTATTTTATGGCTAAATTGTTTGGTATTACATTGCTGTTATATTTGGTATAACATGGCTGAAATATTTGGTATTAAATGGCTAAACTATCTGGTATTACATAGCTGAAATATTTGGTATTAAATGGCTGACTTATTTGGTATTACATGGCTAAAATATTTGATATTACATGGCTGAAATATTTGGTATTACACCGCTAAAATATTTGGTATTAAGTGGCTGAATTATTTAGTATTACATGGCTGTAATATTTGGTATTACATGGCTGAAATATTTGGTATAACATGGCTGAAATATTTGGTATTACATGGCTGAAATATTTGGTCTTACATATCTGAATTATTTGGTATTAAGTGGCTGAATTATTTGGTATTACATGGCTGAAACATTTGGTATTAAATGGCTGAAATATTTGGTATTACATGGCAGATTTATTTGGTATTACATGGCTGAAATATTTGGTATTAAATGGCTGAATTAATTGGTATTACATGGCTGAACTATTTAATATTACATGGCTTAAATATTTGGTATTAAATGGCTGAATTAGTTAGTATTAAATAGCTGAAATATTTGGTATTACATGGCTGTAATATTTGGTATTACATGGCTAAATTTTTGGTATTATTAGGCTAAAATATTTAATTTTACATAGCTGAATTATTTGGTATAAAGTGTCTGAATTATTTAGTATTACTTGGCTGAGATATTTGGTATTAAATGGCTGAATTATTTGTTATTACATGGCTAAAATATTTGGTATTACATGGCTGAAATATTTGGTATTAAGTGGCTGAATTATTTGGTATTACATGGCTGAAATATTTGGTATTACATGGCTGAATTATTTGGTATTAAGTGTCTGAATTATTTGCTATTACATAGCTGAGATATTTGGTATTAAATGGCTGAACTATTTGGTATTACATGGCTAAAATATTTGGTATTACATGGCTGAATTATTTGGTATTAAGTAACTGACCTATTTTTTATTACATGGCTAAAATATTTGGTATTACATAGCTGAAACATTTAGTATTACATGGCTTAAATATTTGGTATTAAATGGCTGACTTAATTGGTATTACATGGCTGAAATATTTGAGATTACATGGCTGAAATATTTGGTATTACATGGCTGAATTATTTGGTATTACATGGCTGAAATATTTAGTATTACATGGCTGAAATATTTGGTATTACATGGCTGAATTATTTGGTATTAAGTTGCTGAATTATTTTGTATTACATGGCTGAAATATTTGGTATTACATGGCTAAAATATTTGGTATTACATGGCTGAATTATTTGGTATTAAGTGGCTGAAATATTTGGTATTACATGGATGGAATATTTGGTATTACATTGCTGAAATATTTGGTATTACATGGCTAAATTATTTGGTATTACATGACTGAAGTATTTGATATTAAATGGCTGAAATATTTGGTATTACATGGCTGAATTATTTGGTATTAAAAGGCTGAATTATTTCGTATTACATGGCTGTAATATTTGGTATTACATGGCTGAAATATTTGGTATTAAATGGCTGAATTATTTCGTATTACATGGCTGAAATATTTGGTATTACATGGCTGAAATATTTGGTATTACATGGCTGAAATATTTAGTATTTTATGGCTAAATTGTTTGGTATTACATTGCTGTTATATTTGGTATAACATGGCTGAAATATTTGGTATTAAATGGCTAAACTATCTGGTATTACATAGCTGAAATATTTGGTATTAAATGGCTGACTTATTTGGTATTACATGGCTAAAATATTTGATATTACATGGCTGAAATATTTGGTATTACACCGCTAAAATATTTGGTATTAAGTGGCTGAATTATTTAGTATTACATGGCTGTAATATTTGGTATTACATGGCTGAAATATTTGGTATAACATGGCTGAAATATTTGGTATTACATGGCTGAAATATTTGGTCTTACATATCTGAATTATTTGGTATTAAGTGGCTGAATTATTTGGTATTACATGGCTGAAACATTTGGTATTAAATGGCTGAAATATTTGGTATTACATGGCAGATTTATTTGGTATTACATGGCTGAAATATTTGGTATTAAATGGCTGAATTAATTGGTATTACATGGCTGAACTATTTAATATTACATGGCTTAAATATTTGGTATTAAATGGCTGAATTAGTTAGTATTAAATAGCTGAATTATTTGGTATTACATGGCTGTAATATTTGGTATTACATGGCTAAATTTTTGGTATTATTAGGCTAAAATATTTAATTTTACATAGCTGAATTATTTGGTATAAAGTGTCTGAATTATTTAGTATTACTTGGCTGAGATATTTGGTATTAAATGGCTGAATTATTTGTTATTACATGGCTAAAATATTTGGTATTACATGGCTGAAATATTTGGTATTAAGTGGCTGAATTATTTGGTATTACATGGCTGAAATATTTGGTATTACATGGCTGAATTATTTGGTATTAAGTGTCTGAATTATTTGCTATTACATAGCTGAGATATTTGGTATTAAATGGCTGAATTATTTGGTATTACATGGCTAAAATATTTGGTATTACATGGCTGAATTATTTGGTATTAAGTAACTGACCTATTTGGTATTACATAGCTAAAATATTTGGTATTACATAGCTGAAACATTTAGTATTACATGGCTTAAATATTTGGTATTAAATGGCTGACTTAATTGGTATTACATGGCTGAAATATTTGAGATTACATGGCTGAAATATTTGGTATTACATGGCTGAATTATTTGGTATTACATGGCTGAAATATTTGGTATTACATGGCTGAAATATTTGGTATTACATGGCTGAATTATTTGGTATTAAGTGGCTGAATTATTTGGTATTACATGGCTGAAATATTTGGTATTACATGGCTAAAATATTTGGTATTACATGGCTGAATTATTTGGTATTAAGTGGCTGAAATATTTGGTATTACATGGATGGAATATTTGGTATTACATGGATGGAATATTTGGTATTACATGGCTGAAATATTTGGTATTACATGGCTAAAATATTTGGTATTACATGGCTGAAGTATTTGATATTAAATGGCTAAAATATTTGGTATTACATGGCTGAATTATTTGGTATTAAAAGGCTGAATTATTTCGTATTACATGGCTGTAATATTTGGTATTACATGGCTGAAATATTTGGTATTAAATGGCTGAATTATTTGGTATTACATGGCTGAAATATTTGGTATTACATGGCTGAAGTATTTGGTATTACATGGCTGAAATATTTAGTATTTTATGGCTAAATTGTTTGGTATTACATTGCTGTTATATTTGGTATTACATGGCTGAAATCTTTGGTATTAAATGGCTAAACTATCTGGTATTACATGGCTGAAATATTTGGTATTAAATGTCTGAATTATTTGCTATTACATAGCTGAGATATTTGGTATTAAATGGCTGAATTATTTGGTATTACATGGCTAAAATATTTGGTATTACATGGCTGAATTATTTGGTATTAAGTAACTGACCTATTTTGTATTACATGGCTAAAATATTTGGTATTACATAGCTGAAACATTTAGTATTACATGGCTTAAATATTTGGTATTAAATGGCTGACTTAATTGGTATTACATGGCTGAAATATTTGAGATTACATGGCTGAAATATTTGGTATTACATGGCTGAATTATTTGGTATAACATGGCTAAAATATTTGGTATTACATGGCTGAAATAATTGGTATTACATGGCTGAATTATTTGGTATTAAGTTGCTGAATTATTTGGTATTACATGGCTGAAATATTTAGTATTTTATGGCTAAATTGTTTGGTATTACATTGCTGTTATATTTGGTATAACATGGCTGAAATATTTGGTATTAAATGGCTAAACTATCTGGTATTACATAGCTGAAATATTTGGTATTAAATGGCTGACTTATTTGGTATTACATGGCTAAAATATTTGATATTACATGGCTAAAATATTTGGTATTACACGGCTAAAATATTTGGTATTAAGTGGCTGATTTATTTAGTATTACATGGCTGTAATATTTGGTATTACATGGCTGAATTATTTGGTATAACATGGCTGAAATATTTGAAATTACATGGCTGAAATATTTGGTCTTACATATCTGAATTATTTGGTATTAAGTGGCTGAATTATTTGGTATTACATGGCTGAAACATTTGGTATTAAATGGCTGAAATATTTGGTATTACATGGCAGATTTATTTGGTATTACATGGCTGAAATATTTGGTATTAAATGGCTGAATTAATTGGTATTACATGGCTGAACTATTTAATATTACATGGCTTAAATATTTAGTATTACATGGCTGAATTAGTTAGTATTAAATAGCTGAATTATTTGGTATTACATGGCTGTAATATTTGGTATAACATGGCTGAAATATTTGGTATTATTAGGCTAAAATATTTAATTTTACATAGCTGAATTATTTGGTATAAAGTGTCTGAATTATTTAGTATTACATGGCTGAGATATTTGGTATTAAATGGCTGAATTATTTGTTATTACATGGCTAAAATATTTGGTATTACATGGCTGAAATATTTGGTATTAAGTGGCTGAATTATTTGGTATTACATGGCTGAAATAATTGGTATTACATGGCTGAATTATTTGGTATTAAGTGTCTGAATTATTTGCTATTACATAGCTGAGATATTTGGTATTAAATGGCTGAATTATTTGGTATTACATGGCTAAAATATTTGGTATTACATGGCTGAATTATTTGGTATTAAGTAACTGACCTATTTGGTATTACATGGCTAAAATATTTGGTATTACATAGCTGAAACATTTAGTATTACATGGCCTAAATATTTGGTATTAAATGGCTGACTTAATTGGTATTACATGGCTGAAATATTTGAGATTACATGGCTGAAATATTTGGTATTACATGGCTGAATTATTTGGTATTACATGGCTGAAATATTTGGTATTACATGGCTGAAATATTTGGTATTACATGGCTGAATTATTTGGTATTAAGTGGCTGAATTATTTGGTATTACATGGCTGCAATATTTGGTATTACATGGCTAAAATATTTGGTATTACATGGCTGAATTATTTGGTATTAAGTGGCTGAAATATTTGGTATTACATGGATGTAATATTTGGTATTACATGGCTGAAATATTTGGTATTACATGGCTAAAATATTTGGTATTACATGGCTGAAGTATTTGGTATTAAATGGCTGAAATATTTGGTATTACATGGCTGAATTATTTGGTAATAAAAGGCTGAATTATTTCGTATTACATGGCTGTAATATTTGGTATTACATGGCTGAAATATTTGGTATTAAATGGCTGAATTATTTGGTATTACATTGCTGAAATATTTGGTATTACATGGCTGAAATATTTGGTATTACATGGCTGAAATATTTAGTATTTTATGGCTAAATTGTTTGGTATTACATTGCTGTTATATTTGGTATTACATGGCTGAAATATTTGCTATTAAATGGCTAAACTATCTGGTATTACATGGCTGAAATATTTGGTATTAAATGGCTGACTTATTTGGTATTACATGGCTAAAATATTTGATATTACATGGCTGAAATATTTGGTATTACATGGCTGAAATATTTGGTATAACATGGCTGAAATATTTGGTATTACATGGCTGAAATATTTGGTCTTACATATCTGAATTATTTGGTATTAAGTGGCTGAATTATTTGGTATTACATGGCTGAAACATTTGGTATTACATGGCTGAAATATTTGGTATTACACGGCAGATTTATTTGGTATTACATGGCTGAAATATTTGGTATTAAATGGCTGAATTAATTGGTATTACACGGCTGAACTATTTAATATTACATGGCTTAAATATTTGGTATTACATGGCTGAATTAGTTAGTATTAAATAGCTAAATTATTTGGTATTACATGGCTGTAATATTTGGTATTACATGGCTGAAATATTTGGTATTATTAGGCTAAAATATTTAATTTTACATAGCTGAATTATTTGGTATAAAGTGTCTGAATTATTTAGTATTACATGGCTGAGATATTTAGTATTAAATGGCTGAATTAATTGTTATTACATGGCTAAAATATTTGGTATTACATGGCTGAAATATTTGGTATTAAGTGGCTGAATTATTTGGTATTACATGGCTAAAATATTTGGTATTATATAGCTGGAATATTTGGTATTACATGGCTAAAATATTTGGTATTAAATGGCTGACTTATTTGGTATTACATGGCTAAAATATTTGGTATTACATGGCTGAAATATTTAGTATTTCATGGCTGAAATATTTGGTATTACATGGCTATAATATTTGGTATTACATGGCTAAAATATTTGGTATTACATGACTGAATTATTTGGTATTAGGTGGCTAAATTATTTGGTATTACATGGCTGAAATATTTGGTATTACATGTCTGAAATATTTGGTATTACATGGCTGAATTATATGGTATTAAGTGGCTGAATTATTTAGTATTACATGGCTGAAATATTTGGTATTACATGGCTAAATATTTGGTATTACATGGCCGAAATATTTGGTATTACATGGCTGAAATATTTGGTATTAGGTGGCTGAATTATTTGGTATTACATGGCTGAAATAATTGGTATTACATGGCTGAAATATTTGGTATTACATGGCTAAAATATTTGGTATTACATGGCTGAAGTATTTGGTATTACATGGCTGAATTATTTGGTATTACATGGCTGAATTTATTGGTATTACATGGCTGAAATATTTGAAATAAAGTGTCTGAATTATTTAGTATTACATGGCTGAGATATTTGGTATTAAATGGCTGAATTATTTGTTATTGCATGGCTAAATTATTTGGTATTACATGGCTGAAATATTTGGTATTAAGTGGCTGAATTATTTGGTATTACATGGATGAAATATTTGGTATTACATAGCTGAAGTATTTGGTATTACATGGCTGAAATATTTGGTATTACATGGCTGAAATATTTGGTATTACATAGCTGAAATATTTAGTATTTTATGGCTGAATTGTTTGGTATTACATGGCTGTAATATTTGGTATTACATGGCTGAAATATTTGGTATTAAATGGCTAAACTATCTGGTATTACATAGCTGAAATATTTGGTATTAAATGGCTGACTTATTTGGTATTACATGGCTAAAATATTTGGTATTACATGGCTGAAATATTTGGTATTACACGGCTGAAACATTTGGTATTAAGTTGCTGAATTATTTGGTATTACATGGCTGTACTATTTGGTATTACATGGCTGAAATATTTGGTATAACATGGCTGAAATATTTGGTATTACACGGCTGAAACATTTGGAATTAAGTTGCTGAAATATTTGGTATTACATGGCTGTAATATTTGGTATTACATGGCTGAAATATTTGGTATTACATGGCTAAAATACTTGCTTTACATGGCTAAATTATTTGGTATTAAGTGGCTGAATTATTTGGTATTACATGGCTGAAACATTTGGTATTACATGGCTGAAATATTTGGTATTACATGGCTGAAATATTTGGTATTACATGGCTGAAATATTTAGTATTTTATGGCTGAATTGTTTGGTATTACATGGCTGTAATATTTGGTATTACATGGCTGAAATATTTGGTATTAAATGGCTAAACTATCTGGTATTACATAGCTGAAATATTTGGTATTAAATGGCCGACTTATTTGGTATTACATGGCTGAATTATTTGGTAATACATGGCTGAGATATTTGGTATTAAATGGCTGAATTATTTGGTATTACAAGGCTAAAATATTTGGTATTACATGGCTGAATTATTTGGTATTAATTGGCTGAATTATTTGGTATTACATGGCTGAAATATTTGGTATTACATAGCTGAAATACTTGGTATAACATGGCTAAAATATTTGGTATTAAATGGCTGACTTATATGGTATTACATGGCTGAAATATTTGGTAATACATGGCTGAATTATTTGGTATAAAGTGTCTGAATTATTTGGTATTACATGGCTGAGATATTTGGTATTATATGGCTGACCCATTTAGTATTACATGGTAAAAATATTTGGTATTACATGGCTGAATTATTTGGTATTAAGTGGCTGAATTATTTGGTATTACATGGCTGAAATATTTGGTATTACATAGGTAAAGTATTTGGTATTACATGGCTAAAATTTTTTTTATTAAATGGCTGACTTATTTGGAATTACTTGGCTGAAATATTTGGTATTACATGGCTGAAATATTTGGTATTACATGGCTGAATTATATGGTATTATGTGGCTGAATTATTTGGTATTTCATGGCTGAAATATTTGGTATTACATGGCTGAAATATTTGGTATTACATGGCTAAAATATTTGGTATTACATGGCTGAATTATTTGGTATTAATTGGCTGAATTATTTAATATTACATGGCTGAATTATTTGGTATTACATTGCTGAAATATTTGGTATTACATTGCTGAAATATTTGGTATTACATGGCTGAATTATTTGGTATAACATGGCTGAAATATTTGGTATTACATGGCTAAAGTATTTGGTATTACATGACTGAATTATTTGGTATTAAGTGGCTAAATTATTTGGTATTACATGACTGAAATATTTGGTATTACATGTCTGAAATATTTGGTATTACATGGCTGAATTATATGGTATTATGTGGCTGAATTATTTGGTATTTCATGGCTGAAATATTTAGTATTACATGGCTGAAATATTTGGTATTACATGGCTAAAATATTTGGTATTACATGGCTGAATTATTTGGTATTAATTGGCTGAATTATATAATATTACATGGCTGAATTATTTGGTATTACATTGCTGAAATATTTGGTATTACATTGCTGAAATATTTGGTATTACATGGCTGAAATATTTGGTATTTTATGGCTGAATTGTTTGGTATTACAAGACTGTAATAATTGGTATTACATGGCTGAAATATTTGGTATTAAATGGCTAAATTATTTTGTTTTACATGGCTAAAATATTTGGTATTACATGGCTGAAATATTTGGTATTACATAACTAAATTATTTGGTATTACACGGCTAAAATATTTGTTATTACATGGCTGAAATATTTGGTATTACATAGCTGAAATATTACGTATTACATGGCTGAATTATTTTGTATTAAGTGGCTGAATTATTTGGTATTACATAGCTGAAATATTTGGTATTACATGGCTGTAATATTTGGTATTACATGGCTGAAATATTACGTATTACATGGCTGAATTATTTTGTACTAAGTGGCTGAATTATTTGGTATTACATGGCTGAAATATTTGGTATTACATGGCTGAATTATTTGGTATTTAGTGGCTAAATTATTTCGTATTACATGGCTGAAATATTTGGTATTACATGGCTGAAATATTTGGTATTACATGGCTGAAATATTTGGTATTAAATGGCTGAATTATTTGGTATTACATGGCTGAATTATTTGGTATTAAGTGGCTGAAATATTTAGTATTACATGGCTACTATGTTTGGTATTACATGGCGAATTATTTAGTATTAAGTGGCTGAATTATTTGGTATTACATAGCTAGAATATTTGGTATAACATGGCTGAAACATTTGGTATTACATGGCTGAATTATTTGGTATTACATGGCTGAATTATTTGGTCTTACATAACTGAAATACTTGGTATTAAATGGCTGAATTATTTGGTATTACACGGCTGAAATATTTGGTATTACATGGCTGCAATATTTGGTATTACATGGCTGAAATATTTGGTATTACGTGGATAAAATATTTGGTATTACATGGCTGAAATATTTCGTATTACATGGCTGAATTATTTGGTATTAGGTGGCCGAATTATTTGGTATTTCATGGCTAAAATATTTGGTATTACATGGCTAAAATATTTGGTATTAAATGGCTGACTTATTTGGTATAACATGGCTGAAATATTTGGTATTACATGGCTGAATTATTTGGTCTTACATGACTGAATTATTTGGTATTAAGTGGCTGAATTATTTGGTATTACATGGCTGAAATATTTGATATTACATGGCTGAAATATTTGTTATTACATGGCTGAATTATATGGTATTAAGTGGCTGAATTATTTGGTATTACATGGCTGATATATTTGGTATTACATGGTTGAAATATTTGGTAATACATGGCTAAAATGTTTGGTATTACATGGCTGAATTATTTGGTATTAAGTGGCTGAATTATTTGGTATTACATGGCTGAATTATTTGGTATTACATGGCTGAAATTTTTGGTATTACATGGCTGAAATATTTGGTATTACATGGCTGAAATATTTTGTATTCTATGGCTAAAATATTTGGTATAACATGGCTGAAATATTTTGTATTACATGGCTGAAATATTTGGTATTACATGGCTGAATTATTTAATATTAAGTGGCTGAATTATTTAGTATTACATGGCTGAAATATTTGGTATTACATGGCTGAAATATTTGGTATTACATGGCTAAAATATTTGGTATTAAATGGCTAAAGTATCTGGTATTACATGGCTGAAATATTTGGTATTACATGGCTGAGTTATTTGGTATTAAGTGGCTGAATTATTTGGTATTACATAGCTGTAATATTTGGTATTACATGGCTGAATTATTTGGTAATACATGGCTGAATTATTTGGTATTAAGTGGCTGAAATATTTAGTATTACATGGCTAAAATATTTGGTATTACATGGCGAATTATTTAGTATTAAGTGGCTGAATTATTTGGTATTACATAGCTAAAATATTTGGTATTACATGGCTGAAACATTTGGTATTACATGGCTGAATTATTTGGTATTACATGGCTGAATTATTTGGTCTTACATAACTGAAATATTTAGTATTAAATTGCTGAATTATTTGGTATTACATGGCTGAAATATTTGGTATTACGTGGCTGCAATATTTGGTATTACATGGCTGAATTATTTGGTATTACGTGGATAAAATATTTAGTATTACATGGCTGAAATATTTCGTATTACATGGCTGAATTATTTGGTATTAGGTGGCCGAATTATTTGGTATTACATGGCTAAAATATTTGGTATTACATGGCTAAAAAATTTGGTATTAAATGGCTGACTTATTTGGTATAACATGGCTGAAATATTTGGTATTACATGGCTGAATTATTTGGTCTTACATGACTGAAATATTTGGTATTAAGTGGCTGAATTATTTGGTATTACATGGCTGAAATATTTGATATTACATGGCTGAAATATTTGTTATTACATGGCTGAATTATATGGTATTAAGTGGCTGAATTATTTGGTATTACATGGCTGATATATTTGGTATTACATGGTTGAAATATTTGGTATTACATGGCTGAAATGTTTGGTATTACATGGCTGAATTATTTGGTATTAAGTGGCTGAATTATTTGGTATTACATGGCTGAATTATTTGGTATTACATGGCTGAAATATTTGGTATTACATGGCTGAAATATTTGGTATTACATGGCTGAAATATTTTGTATTCTATGGCTAAAATATTTTGTATTACATGGCTGAAATATTTTGTATTACATGGCTGAAATATTTGGTATTACATGGCTGAATTATTTAATATTAAGTGGCTGAATTATTTGGTATTACATGGCTGAAATATTTGGTATTACATGGCTGAAATATTTGGTATTACATGGCTAAAATATTTGGTATTAAATGGCTGAAGTATTTGGTATTACATGGCTGAAATATTTGGTATTACATGGCTGAATTATTTGGTATTAAGTGGCTGATTTATTTGGTATTACATGGCTGTAATATTTGGTATTACATGGCTGAATTATTTGGTATTACATGGCTGAATTATTTGGTATTAAGTGGCTGAAATATTTAGTATTACATGGCTAAAATATTTGGTATTACATGGCGAATTATTTAGTATTAAGTGGCTGAATTATTTGGTATTACATAGCTAAAATATTTGGTATTACATGGCTGAAACATTTGGTATTACATGGCTGAATTATTTGGTATTACATGGCTGAATTATTTGGTCTTACATAACTGAAATATTTAGTATTAAATGGCTGAATTATTTGGTATTACGTGGCTGAAATATTTGGTATTACATGGCTGCAATATTTGGTATTACATGGCTGAAATATTTGGTATTACGGGGATAAAATATTTGGTATTACATGGCTGAAATATTTCGTATTACTTGGCTGAATTATTTGGTATTAGGTTGCCGAATTATTTGGTATTACATGGCTAAAATATTTGGTATTACATGGCTAAAATATTTGGTATTAAATGGCTGACTTATTTGGTATAACATGGCTGAAATATTTGGTATTACATGGCTGAATTATTTGGTCTTACATGACTGAATTATTTGGTATTAAGTGGCTGAATTATTTGGTATTACATGGCTGAAATATTTGATATTACCTGGCTGAAATATTTGGTATTACATGGCTGAATTATATGGTATTAAGTGGCTGAATTATTTGGTATTACATGGCTGAAATATTTGGTATTACATGGTTGAAATATTTGGTATTACATGGCTGAAATATTTGGTATTACATGGCTGAATTATTTGGTATTAAGTGGCTAAATTATTTGGTATTACATGGCTGAATTATTTGGTATTACATGGCTGAAATATTTGGTATTACATGGCTGAAATATTTGGTATTACATGGCTGAAATATTTTGTATTACATGGCTAACATATTTGGTATTACATGGCTGAAATATTTTGTATTACATGGCTGAAATATTTGGTATTACATGGCTGAAATATTTGGTATTACATGGCTAAAATATTTGGTATTAAATGGCTGAAGTATTTGGTTTTACATGGCTGAAATATTTGGTTTTACATGGCTGAATTATTTGGTATTAAGTGGCTGAATTATTTGGTATTACATGGCTGTAATATATGGTATTACATGGCTGAAATATTTGGTATTAAATAGCTAAATTATTTTGATTTACATGGCTTAAATATTTGGTATAACATGGCTGAAATATTTGGTATTACATGGCTGAAATATTTAGTATTTTATTGCTGAATTGTTTGGTATTACATGGCTGTAATATTCGGTATTATATGGCTGAAATATTTGGTATTAAATGGCTAAACTATCTGGTATTACATGGCTGAAATATTTGGTATTGAATGGCTGACTTATTTGGTATTACATGGCCGAAATATTTGGTATTATATGGCTGAAATATTTGGTAATACACGGCTGAAATATTTGGTATTAAGTAGCTGAATTTTTTGGTATAACATGGCTGTAATATTTGGTATTACATGGCTGAAATATTTGGTATAACATGGCTGAATTATTTGGTATTACATGGCTGAAATATTTGGTATTACATGGCTGATTTATTTTGTATTAAATGGCTGATTTATTTGGTACTACATGGCTGAAACATTTGGTATTACATGGCTGAATTATTTAATATTACATGGCTGATTTATTTGGTATTACATGGCTGAAATATTTGGTATTAAATGGCTGAATTATTTGGTATTACATGGCAGTAATATTTGGTATTACATGGCTGAAATATTTGGTATTACATTGCTGAAATATTTGATTTTACATAGCTGAATTATTTGGTATAAAGTGTCTGAATTATTTGGTATTACATGGCTGAGATATTTGGTATTAAATGGCTGAATTATTTGGTATTACATGGCTAAAATATTTAGTATTACATGGCTGAATTATTTGGTATTAAGTGGCTGAATTATTTGGTATTACATGGCTGTAATATTTGGTATTACATAGCTGAAATATTTGGTATTACATGGCTAAAATATTTTATATTAAATGGCTGACTCATTGTGTATTACATGGCCGAAATATTTGGTATTGCATGGCTGAAATATTTGGTATTACATCGCTGAAATATTTGGTATTACATGGCTGAAATATTTGGTATTACATGGCTGAAACATTTGGTATTACATCGCTGAAATATTTGGTATTACATGGCTGAATTATTTGGTTTTACATGGCTGAAATATTTGGTATTAAATGGCTGAATTATTTGGTATTACATGGCTGAATTTTTTGGTATTACATGGCCGAAATATTTGGTATTACATGGCTGTATTATTTGGTATTACATGGCTGAAATATTTGGTATTACATGGCTGAAATATTTGGTATTACATGGCTGAATTATTTGGTATTACATTGCTGAATTATTTGGTACTACATGGCTGAAATATTTGGTATTACATGGCTGAAACATTTGTTATTACATGGCTGAAATATTTGGTTTTACATGGCTGAATTATTTGGTATTTCATGGCTGAAATATTTGGTATTACATGGCTGAAATATTTGGTATTACATGGCTGAATTATTTGGTATTAAGTGGCTGAATTATTTGGTATTGCATGGCTGAAATATTTGATATTACATGGCTGAAATATTTGGTATTACATGGCTGAAATATTTGTTATTACATGGCTGAATTATTTAGTATTAAGTGGCTGAATTTTTTGGTATTACATGGCTGTAATATTTGGTATTACATGGCTGAAATAATTGGTATTAAATGGCTGAATTATTTGGTATTTCATGGCTGAAATATTTGGTATTACATGGCTGAAATGTTTGGTATTTTATGGCTGAAATACTTCGTATTACATGGCTGAAATATTTGTTGACAAATAGTATAAACTACTAACATTAAGTAAACACCTAATGACAATGATTAAATAATAATGGTAATAGCAATTAAAATAATATTAATAGCAATACTAATAATAAATTAATAATTATAAAAAATAACAATAATAAATAATAATAATAACATGTTATTTTAACAATAGTAATAACAATAATATAATCATTATAATAATTTAAATTAAACTTTTGATACAACAACCGTTTATACATACAAAGTTACAGTTACAAACAATAATAAACTGAAAAAACGTAATAACTTCCGAGTTCATAAAAGTGACTACTGCTAAAAAAGTTTTAAGTTTAGTAAATATATTCTTCATGGCTTTTATAATATAATAACTAAAATATATTGCAAATAATATGACTAAATAAATAAAATATAAACAGAAAAAATACTGAGAAAATCAAATACAACAGTTACAATATACAGTAGAAACAAAACAAAAAATTAAGTTAAGTACCTTAGGCATAAAAAAAATATAAAATTAAAAATAAAAACAATAATAAATAAATAAAAACAATAATGATACTTAGTAGAATAAAACATATATATTAAATGGCTCAAATGAAAGTAAAAATAAATAATATATAACTGTGTAAAAAATGTATATATCACTATTTAAAAATAATTAATAAATAAATAGTAAAATAATAAATGTCTAAAAAAAACTAAGAAACTTTATAGGCAAAAAAACTAAAGAAAAAGAATAATTACGGCAAGACCGCATAAGGGGTAATCCATAAATTACGTCGCGCTGTTTTTGACAATTTTGACTCCTTCCCTATCCCCCTCGTAACGCATTGTAACACTTTATTGACCCCCCGCCCCAATATTATGCAACAATTTTGTACCCTTTTTTCCTGAAAATATTTTTTTATAGGGGAGGAGAGGGTACAACATTTTATAAAATGCAAAACGATACAAAGCGCAGAAAGCGCACTGCATATAGGCTGTAACAGCAGCAACAGTCCGTTAACAGGTAACTACTCCATTGACACTGTGTACACATCTTCCAAGTAAGATTTAGGCGCAGTTAATTTTACAATCAACACACACTGGGTCAAAGTGTGTCAAAATTTAAAAAAAAATTGTATTTAATGTAGATTTAATGATAATATTTGTTTTCCATACTTATAAAGCTTTAATAAAATGATATTTGTCAGTCATTGGCTTTTAAATTAAAGTTTATAAGACCTATTAAAGATGAAATATTTTTTGTGATTTGTAAATTTTAACACAAAAATTAATTAAAAATATAAGTTGCTACACATAAGTTGTAAGTTGTTTTATGAATTAAAGTTATATGCGCTGTTATTTTTTTATATTTTGATAGATTTACCTTTTTTTAAACAACAGAACTCATCTTATAAACAATTGAACCTTCTAAAGGATAATTTAACCGGATTTTGCTATGTCTTGTACATCCGATGTCTGCAATCTTTTGTGCAAGTTTTTTAGAGAAGCTTTAAACTTTAAAAGTGTAAGATAAGTTGCTAACAATAGAATTTAAAAAAATTAAGTAGTTGTAACAGTTGATTTATATAAGAGATAGGTGGGCAGATAACTTTCTTTTTAAACACAACTCTTTCTTCATAAGTTCTATAAATTGAACACTTTTCACAAAAGTTGAAATTATTAGAAAATACATTACATTTTAAAAGCGATCTAGCTGGAACATCACATGAATATGACAGTTACATTTATGTTTTTTATTGTATAGAAAATCATTTTAAATTGTTGTCTTGACTCAAAAACAAAATCCATTAAGTATTTAGTAACTGAATCAGGCTTGGTTTCATTACAATCAATGCCAACAATAAAACTATTAAAGTAATCAAGGTAAGCTAATATCAGCCACAGTTGTTTACTAGAAGATTTAAATAAAGATAAACCATTAAAGATAAAATTCTAAAAAGTTGATTTTTTTTATTCCGTAGTAGAAAAATATATGTTGTTAATACTTGCATGTATTGCAAAATAAAAATGATTTTTTATTTTGCAATACATGTAAGTATTATGGTCTTTTCAGGATTAGTTATACCTCTAGATGTTTTTAAAACTTTTCATCTTCGTGAAGCCATTTATCATGCACTGGACAAAGTTTAAGCCAAGTGTGATGAAGGCTTCAAACACTTCAATTGTAAAGAATTTTTTATATTGTATTGCCTATAATTGATTGATTATCATTGAATAGCAAGTTTGATTTTCCAAGAGTCTGATAAAAAGATTTACTTTGTTCCTCAGAAGATTAGTTGAAATATCCTCTATTTAAAAAAAACTAATATAGGTAATTTTTACCACACGTCAAGAAAAATAATTTTAGGACTGCTCTTCCAACAGCATCTGGTTTGCTAAGAAAACTAATATTATACTTGCATAGCTCAAGACCATAAATAAGCTTCGTCACAGTTAAGGTATTGTACAAATGGACTATTGTTGACGCCTGGCAGTAAGGAGTCCCACTGTCGATTAAAGCTATTGCAACCGATTAAAACTAATATATACGCTCATTTAAATTTATTTTTCGGAGTGTTGCAATTTTGTTTTTGCTAGTGTCGTTATCCCATCGGAGACCCAGATGTTTTAATTTATATTGAAGGTATAAAGAACCTCCGTTAATTTGAATAGCGTTGTTGGAAATATGGCTTTTTCCATAAATCAATAATTCCGTTTTCTCAGTGTTTAACCTGATAAAATTTTCTACTCTATATGTTTGAAATCTGTTAATCAGTTCTTGCAGACCAGAGATTGTTGGGCTTAGCAAAATTACATCATCTGCGTATGCAATTACACCAGTATAAATGCTATTTGTTATTCATCCTATTTTACAATCTTAGACTACTTTATTTAAAGAATTTTTTTCAGAATGCTTTATTAAGTTTAAATTAAATTAGTTAAATCACGCATTCACCATGACTTAATGACTTTTAAATTAGTACCTTACTAATTTAAAAATTAAAAAGTCTTGGCTAATGCGTGATTTAACTAATTAACTTTGATTTAATAAAGCATTCTGGATATTTTTGACAAAAATTTATTGGACGCGATAAAGACGCTCAAAAGACGTTTAGAATTTAACAGGGACGGAGGGATGCTGTTTAAGCGTCCAAAGGACGTCATTTTTACGCCCAATACCCACTTGGTTTATAAGGAGACTAAGAGCAGTCTTTGAACCACAAATTTTCTAGTTCTGAGCCAGAACTCTAACCCTGCGCCACATCTGGTCAATTTATGTCAAAAAGTGTCAAGCAATCAATGAAGCGGAATAATAAAATAATGTTAGTTCATTTAAAATAAATATTAAAGAATTATAAAAAAATTTTAGAAAAAAAATTATTTATCTTTAATGCTATGGAATAAAAATAATGAATAAAAAATAAAATAAAAAGCACTTCAAAAAAGTGGTAATAAAACTGATGCACTTTTACCGAATGAATTGAAAATAGCAATTATGAATGAAGCTTTTGATTGCTAAATTAAAAGGTTACGGTTTCAGAAAAAAATTATTAAACCGTGCTTTAATAAAAAATGAAGAGTTCAGAAAACTTAGAGTAAAAATAAATGATCTTTACAGAAGATATGTTATACAGGTTCTTTACATTGATATTTTGTTTGACATTGCACAAGGCCTAATTTTAGGTTCATTACTTTCTAACGTTGTCATTGGTGATTTATTTTTATTTAAAAAAAAATTTGTAATTGCAGGAAATGCTTATTATAACACTTCTTTCAGTTCAAAAAAAGATTTTATTTTTGTTAATAGGGATTTGCCAAAACTTTGATACTGCATATTATTTTCCTATATGGATTGAAAATAACTGTATGAAAGCTAATCCGGAAAGGTATCTTATTGTTGTTAATGAAACAAGAACTCATAGTGTTAACTCCTGTGATATGGGTATAGTTTCATGTAAAAAACTCTTTAGAATTATGTTTGATATATAATTTTTCTTATTATAACGACAAATTTATATATTCAAAGGATAGCTCCGTCATTTTGTGTTAAAAAGGTGTCTGCCAAAAGTTTTTTCTAGCCTGTACAGTGTCTAAAAGTTTTGGCTTTTTGTTAAAAGAGCTGAAGTCTAGACTTCAGCCCTTTTAACAAAAAAAAAAGACACTTTGCGCTAAAGACAGCGGACCAAACGTAACCTCACTTTGCTGTTTTGATTTTATAACAGCGTGGTAAATAAAGTTGATTTATTACGTTTGATAATTTTAATTGTTATTTAAATTGATTAACTGCTTTTTTAAATGGGTGATAGTGGTATTGAGTCTAATCATAAATGTTATAAAAAATAGATAAGAAACCCAGATGATTAAAAAAAGTAACAAGATTAAGAAATCTAGGCTTACTGGTATGGCATATGAAAACCACAGAGGACAAAAAGCTGATGCAAAGTCTATCGGAGATAACGGGTGATGCGGTAGTTATCGGACAAAATAAAAACGTCAATTACTTTTTTATAAATAAAAAAACAAACTACTATTATATTTTTTTTAAATAAAGCATTTATCTTTCAATAAAAATATATTATTTTTTATATGAAAAAACACCACCATCTACAATTGATCTCAATTTTGCTGTGACGCCTTTCATATGCGACTGTAAAAAGTTTAAATCAATTTCTTGTAGTTTTAGTTTAATGCGATCAATCACATCTTGCTCTGTTGAAGCTTGCCAATCTCCCTCGTAAACCTTCTGTGCCAAATGTCCCCAAAAATTTTCAATTGGTCGTGCTTGAGGCACATTTGGGGGATTAGATTCTTTATCAACGTAATAGACATATTGGTCCATCCAATTTAGAGAATCTTTAGAATAATGAGAACTTACTAAATCTGGCTAAAATAAATAGTTTAAGTCTCCATGATACTTGTGAAGAAGTCGTTTTTCTAAACATTCATTAATATAGGTTGATGAATTGATCGCTACAGCCTTGGAAGTGTGAAACAATGGCTCGGACATACCACGGTCAGATATGGCTATCCACACTAATATTTTTTTTTAAAATTTCTCTTTTCCTATAAAACGAACACTTTCTGGGCATGTCTTTTTGTTGTTTGTGTAGTATCCAGAATTTCCAGGCATGTTGTCACCTGCAAAACAAATGTATTTTTCGTCATCGATGACTAGAAGCGATTTTGTGTTATAGAGTTGGTTAACTAGTTTCGTGCTTCTTTTCTTTGCCTTTATTTGTTGTTCTATAGTGTATTTTGGAGTCTTTTCACGTTTTCTATATTTAATATTCATTTTTTTTAACTGACGACCAATTGTCGGTTGATTTACACCGAATTTAATACCTTTTTTTCTCTGACTGACCCCTTTTCGATTGTTGAGTCAGAGATGCCGGACGACCAGGGTGCTTTCTATCAGAAAACGATCGAACAGTTTCAAGTCGTTTTAGGTTATTATATATTGTACTTCGAGCAAATCCTTCCTTATCAAAATGATTTACGATTACTTTTTTTTTATATTAGGTTTATTTACAAAAAACATTTTTAGTCGCTTTCGAAAAGATTCTCGTTCAGCTGCATTTAATCTCGTTTTAAATAATTGTGTTTCAAATAGTAAAGTTTATATTTTATAGAACGTTTATGCCTACGCATAAAACCACAAAAACTAATTATTATGCTCAAATAATGAAATTAGGATTTGTCCGATAACTTCCATGTAACCCGTTACATGCTGGCAAAAAGTGAAATAAAAACACAATAATTCTTAATTTTATGATAGTTCTAAGCTAAATTGTAATAATTTGCCTATAATTTGGTCAGATTTAGGCTCTGTATTTTATAGTTGGTCTATAGACCTAGGTTGTTGATTGCTTGTTTAAGTTGTAAATATTTGTAGGCCAAAGACAATAGAGTTGCATTTTTAGAGTAGTCTACAATCACTTATTGTATTTTAACTTAAACTCTTTTTTGTTTCCTAGACTAGGTTACCTATAATTTTTTTTATAAAGTAAAATTATGTTGGAATGTTATGTTGGAAGTTGTCAAAAGTTTTATGAAGAAGAAAAAAAAATCAAAAACATTTTGGAAAAAAAAAAGTCTATAAACAAGAATAGAGGTTTTAAAAAAATAAAAATAAAAAACAAGAAAAAAATCAAAACAAAAATACAAAGTTAGAAGAAAAAAGTCCTCAAAAATGGAATTTGATAATAAAGAACTAAAAATTTTTCTACTGCTAAAATTTTATAAAAAGAAAAGAAAAAGAACAATTTTGATTAAGTTTGTACATTGTTCACGTCGTGTATTTAATAAAAAATGTTAAATGTATTTATTTTTTTGCATTTTTCTGTCAATTTAGTTGTTGTTGCTTTTTCTATATCTTATATTTACTTTTTTTAACTAATCTATGTAATGCGTAATATAGGCTTTAATTTTGTATGTAGTAGTGTATGTATATATATTTTTTTATTTAAATTTGCCTTTATTTTGCTTTTTTACGAAATATTTTACGAAATTATTTTTTACCAAAATTTTTTTCTCTCACAATTATTTCATTAAAATTTTTGTTTTCTCTTACTTTTTTTTCTCACTCATCTTATCTTTATCTCATCTCTCTTTTTTTTCACTTTTCTTAGCCTTACTCCTTTAATATTTTTGTTATGATTATTGTTCCTATTACTTCTTTTTTTTATTAGTTGTATTAATGTAGTTTATTTTCTTTATTATTTACTTGTCTTAAAATTTTTTTATTTTATTTGTTTATTTTATTAAGGTGTCACTCCATTGACTAGTTTTTAACTATATGAGTGACACCGAACCTATCTTTGTAAATTATAATTAAATTTGTAAATTAAAATTAAGTTTTTTTTAATTTTTTTGGTTAAATAAATGGATAAAAAAATAAAAATTACAACATAGTGTTTTTTTTTCAGTTGCTCAAGAAAGTGTTTTGAATCTATTTGCAAAAACAACCTCGATGATGCATTTATAAACTTCTACAGTTAGTTCAATACAAAAGATAATATTATCTATTTTTACACGGCTTGATTGATGTTAAGTCGTGATACCATGAAGATACCGTACGGAAAAGAAAAAGTAACGGCGGAAACGCCGTTACTTTTTCTTTTTCATACGGAGGAATTTAAGTATCATGTTTTGATCGGAGATGAACGAGTACAGGTATGTGTTGTTGCATTTTTATCAATATTTTCTGTGTCAGAAGAAAAAGTTCGAAGAGTAAGGGGTTTAAAAATGGATAGAAAAGCAGTTAAAGATTTCATAGGAGTATATACGAGTTACATTACCAGTCATGATATACCAGCTACATATATACGCTCACATATACTCCTTTCCAAAAAAAACTGATCCACTATTGCGGAAATGAAAGGTATTTTTTGAGTGAAGATTTGAACGTGAAATTAATGTATGAACTATTCACGAAAAAAAATGAAGAGTTCAGTTACTTGTCCTATTATAACTACTACAATGAGCACTTTCATTTACGTTTCGGGCAACATCAGGTAGACACCTGTTGCATATGCAAAGAGTTAAAACAAAGATAAAATCACCTCACCTTAATGAGGTTGCTAAGCAAACAGCAGTAACTGAGTTGGCAGTACATAACAGACGCGCAAAAAAATTTTACCAAGCCATAAAACAAGATGTACAGGACGCTAGGAAAGAAAAAAATGTAAATCTTTTGTCCCTAACCAAAGGTTATATGCAAAATATTTCACAGCCCAAAATACCTGTGCAAGAGTTATCTTACCTAAGGCAGTTAATGGTTAGTATATTTTCTATTCATGATGTAAAGAAAAACGTTGCAGCACTCTACCTTTATTACGAGGGCAGGCTAGAAATTCTACAAATGAAACTTCCCCCTTTCTTTTGCACTACTTGTTCACCTGTCTTCAAGAGTATGATGAACTCAATTTTTATGCCGATAATTATGGAGGGCAAAAAAAAAACCATTGCTTTTGAAAACTTTTTATGGCTCTCACTGACAATAGGTGGATTAAAAAGGTCAATCAATTTTTTTCAATCAGAGTGCACAGCTTTTTGCCCTATGACCGTGACTTTTCGATTATAAAAAGAGAGTTTAGAAGGCATGCTAAAGTGTACAGCGTTCAAGAAATAAAAAAATTAAAATGTTGTAATCAAAGAAAGTTTTTAGTAGTTGATGTAGAGAGCTCATCTCTAGTTTACGATGTTAAAAGTTGGTGGCCAGTTTACTATAAATGAAGCATTACCTCATTCTAAACAATGGTTAAACCCAGAAACCAACAAACTCAGTTTGCAATAAACAAATTTCACACTTTTCAATACGATTGCGACAACATAGGTTAATGTAAAGCCAGCGAAATTATTTATGGAATTGTCAAACATACTTGCCAGAATAGCTTCTTTACCCAAACGTAAATGTTCCAATAAAATCTATTAAATTGAATGATTTAAGAAAGTGATTTGAATGATTTAAGAAAATTTAAATGATTTAAGAAAGTGATTGAATGATTTAAGAAAGTGATTGAATGATTTAAGAAAATGATTTAAGTATATTCCACATGATCATATTGACTACTGCAATGGCCTACAGTAGAAAGCAACGATGGAGAAGCAGAAGATCTTGGGGGAAAATGATTAAGCATAGCTGAAAAAATTTCTGTAATTGACCTTTTTTTCTTTATAATTATTGTTAAAATGTATAAACAATTTATAAAAAAACACTTTCTGAAGATTTATTGCAGTTTACGGCATTTTTTTTTTTAGCCCAAAATTAAAATCATAATAAAATAAGCAGTAATTATTTGTTAAAGGTTAAAAAGGCTGAAGTCCACAGTGTTAATTGGTTTATAGGTTCTTTAAAAATAAAAATAAAAAATATATGCTTGCTTTTAAGTTGAAAAACATTATCCCCTTCAAAAAAAAATGTTAAACCATAAACAAAAATTTACTGAGAAAGTAACACATTTGTAATTAATTGCACAGTTACGTGGTCGGTCGTAGTTACGTCACTAACAACTTAGCTAAGGCCACTTTTTTGTGACAGGGTATTTCATAAATCTGATAAATCTGCGTCCCTCTTTATACCATTTGTATGTATTGGTTACAAAATATTTTAATTTAAGTTGCGGCCTGCACCAATATTTTTAAAATAGGTTTTGTTTTTGCAATACTAACTTAAGAAGTGATAACTTTGTATATAAGTGATAATTTGTTACATTTGAACTGTAAAATACGGTTTAGAGTTTCTCATACCTTTGGGATCGTCTGTTTGGAATTCGGTTCTAACAGGTTACCAAACACAATTTAAAAAAAAATTAAAAATTGAATTCCAAAATACTGTTCACTTTAGTAATGCATACTTATAAAGTATCTTTGAAACATAGTCAAAAAGAAAAAGATCTCCGCAGTTTTAATTATTATTATATTTGTTAAACATCCACCCACAAGTAAGGTAAATAAAGTTACATTAATCATAAACATAATACAATCATCTTTGATTTTTTTTCTAGAATATCCTTAAAGACTTTTCTTTGTTCCTTAGAGATTGAGCATTCAATTGCACATTTAAAAACGTAAAAATTCTTTTAGGGAATGATTTTTTTAAGACAAAAATTTAACTTTTTTTATGCTTATCATTATTTTCGCTAAATTTAGTTTATGACTGTTGTGCAATCTACTTTTGTAGTTGTGTGGTATTGCGTATTGTACAATGTACAGCTATAGTATATTGTACAATCAACTATTGTAATAATTTTATCTAAAAAAGGTATGGTGCTGTTTGGTTATTTAACTGTGAATCAGCAATATCAAATGATAATTTATTTTTAAATAGGCGAATTAATAAGTTCAGCTTGTTTTTCGATATAATTGTTGGATAGAAAATAAGGATGAAAATAATCTTTACTATGTTTTGAAACTTTTAGGAGTGACTTTAATGTGTTTCTTCCAACTGCAGCTTAGCTGTCAACTTACAGCAACTGCATGAGGTTTTTTTAGTAAAGCTTTATTGTATTTACAAAACTCAAGATAATCTGTTAGTGTTAAAACAGCCAAAGTTTAATATAATTGGATAATAGAGCTTAAATAAGAAAAATGAATTCCAAATTAAACAAGGTTTTGGATTACTGTTCTAAAATTTGATATCATGTGATTATAGTTTTAACGATTAAGTTAAGTAAAAGACGATCTATTAGTATCTTATAAAAAAAGTGAACTATTAGTAATCCCATATAAAAAGTGAACTATTAGAAGCCCTATATAAGGGGTAAAATTTTATTATCCCAAATATAGCCTAAAGTTTACTTAGTGTTTTTTTGATGGTTTAGTGTTATTGTGCAGTTTTTAATTAGATTTTTTCCGGTAAGAAAGAATTCCGTTTTGTAAGCATTAAATTTTATGAAATTTTTTGTGTGTATATATTACGTTTTTTAATACGTTTTTGAAGGCTAGAGAGGGTGCAGCTAAGAAGTATAACTTTATCAGCATACTACAGCATGCTACAACACCCGTGTTGTTTCCATTTATTGTTGAGTATAAAATATTTTTATTTTGTAAGGTTTCTAGTAAAATATGAATGTATATATTAAATAGATGAGACTAGAGAATAAACCACTGTCTCACTACTTGCTTTCATAATAATATGAAATATGGTATCAATATTATCCCAATGGACACACGGACGTCAATTGTACGTCCAAGGAAGTCCTAAATAATCCTTTCGGACGTCCAAACAGTCGTCCGTAGACGTCTATTGGAAATACTAAATGCAACAACTTTCGTCCGTCTATTTTAGACTTATAAAGTACGTCCAAGGACGTCCAAAACAGTCCGTTCGGAGGTCTACAATAGACGCTTTTGGACGACTTACGGACGTCTAAATTTTGTCCGTTCATTCAGCGTTTAATTTTATTCAGCTTATTCTCAAACCGACTCCATTTCTAGCAACTATAAAAAATATATTCTTGATATAAGAAATGAAGTCTTTTTTTTTCCCACAAAGCCTAAATTTCATATAAAGGTGGTTTTGGGATTTGATACGAGTAGCAACCCTCATTAGGATAATAATAAGGTTATTTCATATATAGTTAAATCCCAGTACTGACACAAGTTATTTAAAAAAAATAAAAAGTAATATTTTCGACAATAATAATATATAAATATAATCTAATAAAAACATTATTTTTTGGCTCGTTTTAATGTCGCCAATTGCACCATCGATGTTGCTTGATTCATAACCAATTTTGTCACCAACAATAGTATCTAAAAAATAATATTTATCACAAAACTGTCTGTCAATCTTAGAGCATGTTTTAGAGAATAAAAAAATGACAATTGAATTCAAAAGCTAAGTAAAGAAAATTTGAGTTTGAAATTGGTTTCCAAAAAGTCAACAAACTAAAAGACTTCCACTATAAAAATTTATATTAAAATACTTGCTATTAGTTTTGGAAAATCACTCATAAAAAACTAAATTAAAATATAAAACCACCGCAAATATATTTCCAAATAATAAGTAGGAGGAAATGTACCACTGTTTCACGTTCTGCTATTTACAGTTAACAAAAGTATTTCATTCTTATAAAAAATGCAGTAGCTAGAAACTCGCATACTCAATGCTTATCTTTTATGCATTTATAATAAGGAGTGCTCATAAATTTACTTTTTTTTTTTCTCCCCTCCTCGCTAAATAATTCCTTTATTCCATGATAGCATTCAAAGCAATTTTAACTAATTTTTGTGGAGTCGCTCTTCTCACTGCTCTCGTTTGAGTAACCTTAAAAATTAATAAGATGAATTAAAAGCATGATTAAATATTGAATCAAATTTAAATACCATTAGAGTCACAACATATTGTAAGCAAATTAATCTTTTTTTACAAGTTATACATATATATATATATATATATATATATATATATAAATATATATATAAAGATATATATATATATATATATATATATATATATATACATATATATATATAGAGATATATATAGATATATATATATATATATATATATATATATATATAAAGATATATATATATATATATATATATATATATATATATCTATATATATATATATATATATATATATATATATATAAAGATATATATATATATAAAGATATATTATAATTACATATAAATATATATATGAATGCTGTAGTGGTGTAGTGGTAGAGCGCTCGCTTTATTAGCGAGAGATTCCGAATTCGAATCCCATCCTGGTAGTACCGCGCTCAACTTGTTTCTCCGCCCAGTGGCCTTGTTCTTCAAGGTTCGCGTTTCGGAGTTATAGAGTTGGGAGAGGGTTATAAACACACGTAGCCTCTCATCTGTAGTGGCCTTCTTGGCTTTGGGAGGTGAATTACAAAAAATATATATGATTATAATATATATAAATATATATATATATATATATATATATATATATATATATATATATATATATATATATATATATATATATATATATATATATATATACTTTTAGCTTTTAACTAAACACTTTACTTTAACACCAACCCTGACAAACAAGGCCGCTGTCTTTAGATATAAGTTGAGCACGGTACTTTAAGGGACGTGGTGGGTATCAAACTTCGATTTTCTTGTTTAAAAAGCAAACGCGTCACAACACCACAACTATTACTATTATCAATACAAGTATTTTTATTTCACTAAAATTCTTAGACACCCAGGCATTACTCTCTAGCAATAATAAAAATTGAAATATAGATTTTCTCAGTGAACATTAGAAGTTACCCTGCATTTTCTTGGGTTTGAACTTGTTTTTAAATTATTTTTAATAGTATTGAATCTCTCAAATGAACTTATTGGGTTTTTTTCCTTATTTTCATCATTCAAAATAAAATTAACATCTCCAAATTTTGTTTAATGCTTTTAAGCCTATCAAGGCCTTGGGCTTGCAAATCTTAAATCCGCTGAAAATTTTTCTGCAAATTTAAACAAAGTGTATTGAATTTTTAAACAAAGAATAAAATCAAAAAAATTTATACACTGATACATTTATTATCTATAAACCCTTATTCAATCTGGAATCCGGTTTACCCACCCAAATTCTATTTTGTATATGTAAATCATTGGCATTTCCTACTTTATGGATCTGTGGCATTTCCTACTGTATGGAGCCATGTCGAAATAATTCTGCTTTGATGAAAAAGCTAGATATAATTGAAAGGAGTGCGCTAAAGTCGTTTTTGAATGTTTCAAAACACAGTAGTCATTATGCGGGTTCTCTATTTGTAATCCAGGACATTTCGGAAAGTATTAGACAAATTAAGTTAAACTTGTTCCTTCGTTTTCTGAACAATAGATCAACTATAGACATTATCTGTTCACAGCTGGAACGCCCATTGTTTCAACATTTGTTTGTTGATGATGTCCAGGAACTTTGAAGTTTTAAGTTATTAGATTTTAAGAATTTGATTCAAAATAAAAAGAATGTAAAAATTGCAAGTGAAATTCCCTCCGATGTTGAACAACATTGAAATATGCGATAGAGTGCTGGAATGGAAAAGAGCAAAGAGGAATTTTCGAAGATATTCTTGAAGAAAAAATTCTGAAGTAAAAATCATCGGAAACAACTTCTTATCTTTCATTTTATCCAGTAAATTACATTCGCTGCTAAATAAAATTAAATAATAGTAATAATTTATGTAAATCTCTACAATTTATAGTATAAAATATCTAATAAATTTATTTTGCATGCAAAATTTATATTGAAAAATAAAGAAATTTAGTTCTATTATTAGTGATTATTATTGATTTTAATTTTATAAAGATGCATGGTCATGAGCTCACAAAACAAACTCCTTTGAAGGAAAAATATTTTGACTATTTGATTACCGTTTATAGTCCATATTTGTTAATTAAATGTATTAATCTAAATAAAAAGATATTATTATAGAGCTACATAGTTAAAATATAAGTTAATACTCAATAACTATAACTAAATAGTTAAAGTTATCGAAGAAGTTGAAATATTGACAACTTCTTTTTATAACCATTTTGAAAATATCTTATATCCACGCATGCGTAAAAGTCCAATAAACGTCCGAGGACGTGTTATTTTAGACTTGGACGATCCGAAAACGTCCAATTCCAAAATAGTAACTATTTGGAGGTCGAAAGACGTACCATTTTGGACTTCGACGAATGGACCTAAACGGTACGTGCTATGGAGGTCCATGAATGTCCTGTGCCCATTCGGATACAACGAATTTTTTTAAATATTGTCGAGTTTCTCAAATCAGGTAAATGAACTGGTAAATGAACACTCATATTTTGAGATGAATTACGAAACCATTGGAATGCAAAAGAGACGTATATTTTGAGATAGCTATTATTATGGTGATATGTTATCTTAGGAGCAAAGTCTTTTGTTATTTCAACTAATTCAAGTTCATTTGACTTTATAAACTCTGACAAAACCACGGAGAATTTAAGTGAAACCACGGAGAAATTAAGTGTAACCACGGAGAATTTAAGTGAAACCACGAAGAATTTAAGTGAAACCACGGAGATTTTAATTGAAACTAGCTTTCTTTAATAAATTTCATAAGGAAAAGATTGAAAGTCACAAAGTATAATGACTTTGCCAACAATCTCTAATTAACAACTAAAATCTCTGTAAATATATCCAACTGACTTTTGTATTCATACAACGGCGTTTGATTATTATGCAACAATGAGAAATAAATGCTAATAATGTTAAATTCAGTCTAATTTTTTTTAGATTCAGAGCGAAGATAAAATATTCTTTGTCAAGTGTTTTTGAACAAAAAAAAGTTTCTGCCAAATGTTCAACTACTCTCGTGTTTATTACCCCGTTCGAAGAGAGAAGTTTATTACCCCGTTCGAAGAGTTGTTACTTTTTGAGGTTTTTTATTATGAAATGTTCTAGTTTTGATAATCAGTACTGATTATAAACACTGAAGTGTTCCCATATAAAACTATATAAAAGTTAATGATAAACAATCAGTTGCTATATACATTTAATTTTAAATTTAAGCCCGTGCCATTTAAAGGACATAAATTAAATGTTATCGGTAGTTTGTCTTCATTAAAATACTCCCTTAAACTCTTGGTTTCATTTAGTTTACAGATTTGGCTATTTTTTTGGAACAATTTAACTGTTATAATTTTTGACTTTATAAACTGTCAAAACCACGGCGAAGTTATTATAAGAGAAGTTACTTTAGTTTATTATAAGTGAAGCAATGTTACTTTAATTTATTATAAGTGAAGCAATGTTACTTTAATTTATTATAAGTGAAGCAATGTTACTTTAATTTATTATAAGTGAAGCAATGTTACTTTAATTTATTATAAGTGAAGCAATGTTACTTTAATTTATTATAAGTGAAGCAATGTTACTTTAATTTATTATAAGTGAAGCAATGTTACTTTAATTTATTATAAGTGAAGCAATGTTACTTAAAAAGGAACTAGCATAAAAAAGAAAAGATCGGGGGGCTTTATATTTATGTAAATGAAGACTATTTACAAAAAAACAGTGACCATTAGAATAAAGTTGTTTTTGGAAGTAGAACGAAAGAAAAAAAACGGCAAAAATGTCATCGTCATGTATGACTAAACTATTAAATTAAAAAAATATTCAAAAAAAGTACCTTTTTTTATTTATTATTGTAAAGAATACTTTAGTTTTATTTTTTGCTATCAAACATTTATTACATCGACAGACAAAAAACTTAAACACAATATTTTTAAACTTTTTTTTATTAAACCACTCTTATAGTGAACAGTACCAACAACTCAAAAAATATTTTTGAAAATAATTAATTCAACTCTAATTATTACAGTATTGATGAAGCATCTTGTTTTATAAAAGCGTCACAGTCTGCATTCTCAGAGCTGACCTTAATTATACCAAACACACAGTGACTCAGATTAAGTTTAAGGCAGCTAAAATTACCTATGTTTGGAGTTTATGTTCGAAAATACTATTTACAAACATAAGTCTAAAGTATTTAAGGAAGCTAAACTTTTTACTATTTATTAAAAAGTTTAGCTTCCTTAAATTCTTTAGAAACGCGTATAAAAAAAATTTAATTCGCGTTCACATTAAACGCGCGCGATTTTACTAAACGCGTTACTAAGCGCGTTATGAGTCTTCAACGCAAAAAAAAAATAAATACAAAAAATAATACAAAAATAAACAAGTCAGAATATCAAAATTTTTTCATAATTTAAATTACTAACAAGTTAGTACTTCTGGATGCAAAGTTCTTCCTTGATTACTCCTGTGTTTTGTAAATGAAATGCTTGAGATCCAAACTTGGATCTAAACTAATCAAAAAGGTATTGTATCTGATCTTTCGCAGAGTTAATTCTTGATCTTTTTTTTGTGTGGCGCAACCTTACATTTTGAATTATTGAATTGTTTTGGCTTTCCTGAGCATCCTTAGAGTATTAAACAAACGGCAAACCAAATGTCTTTGAAATGGAGCAACCGTGTATCAGAATTTTGCGAACACTGGGTGGCATTAAAGACCAACTATTTTTTATTAACTTTAATTTTAGCTGTATCAATACAGTAAACTTCAAATTGATTACGATCGGTATGGTACCCAGAGGATATCATAATAAAGACATTGTGCATTCTCGTTATAACTTCTATATCAACCCCTGTTATTTCAGAGAAAATTGCAGAGTTCTAAAATGCTCTTCTTAAAGTACTTTCATAATTGCTATTACCAAAGTCTATTTTAGACTGGTTAACAGTAAGACTTTTTTCCGAACTTTGGTTTAACAAAAATCTTCCATATATTTACAGTAAGCTACTCTTTTTCAGTTCAAGCTTGAAACTTCCAGTTTTTATTTTGTAACCAAAATGTAAGATGAACTCAAAAGATCTTATCCAACGGTGCAAATTTGAAATACCTAGTTTAAAAACTCTCTAATTTACAGACTTTTTTTAACCAAATCTATATCATTCATCTCTTTGCGCTTAGAGCCACGCACATTGCAAGACTTACTTGGCTTTATGTCAGTCGATGAACTCATTACTTTCCTATCAAACATGGTCATAATTATTTTAAGGGTAACCTTTGTAGTTATTACTGTACCAGCAATATTTAAATCTGTTAAGAGGGGTTTTAACTGATTCACTTAAGTTTGAAGATCAGTTTCACTTTCTTTACACAACTCTTATGTCTTTTTTTTTATATTGCAGGTGAAGAGATCTACAAAAGTGGCAGCGAGAACATTTAGAAATTTTACAAAAGTCAATGTTTTCAACTTTAAACAGAAGAGGTACAATTGTAAACAATCTTCTTGCTTTGACTCTCCAGTAAATTCAAGTCTATCAAATTTTTGCTTGTAAATACTTTAACTTGAAGCTCCATCAAACCAAATTTTTACATATAAAATTCAGTTTATCTCAACTTTACAACTTTTCCTTAAATCATACTTATAATCCTAATAACTGTACGGTTTAGCATATTTTAGCATACTTAAGCATCATTAGCATATTTTGTAATGAGCATTTTGCTGATTTTAATAAGCAAGTTTAACACCTTAAGGATAACCTTTCGGCTTTTCATTTCCAACCTTATTAAGACTAGGATATACCTTTACACTGTGAGAAAAGGCTGATTTCTTAACATTTAGTGTTGTAAATTACTTAAACTTTGGAGGCTTATGTTTCTTCATATATAAATCGTGTACACGAAATAAGTGTAAAAGTATAAAAACAACTGAAAATTATAAACGTTTATTCAGAGTTAAGTATTTTATTACATTATTATAAGAATTTTATTACAATATTTCAAAGAAATTAAATTAGACCTGTGGACATCTAATAAAGTTACGATCTTTTATTTTGGTGAATCAAAATAATTTCATGCTTTTTGAATGACATTTTCAAGACTTGAACGTTTTTGCATAGCTTTTTATTATTTTTTTTTTCCAGTTATTAATTACCCAGTATTTTGCAATAATTTTCAGTTCTAGGCAGTTTAAAGGATTTGCTATTTTAGACACAAGTTTCACGTCGTTGTTGTTAATCAACTCATTGCCAGTTTGCTATATCAGGCAAAAGCACATGTTGTTTGATTTAGTACGAGGTAAAGATGTTTTCGTAAACAATCTTTAACATATATTATACCAGAATGTGTGGATTCAGCGATACAGAGGTTTTTTAATCGAGGCTTTTTTGGCAACTTTATCATGTTTTGTGTATTTAAATTTTCTTATATGGTTTTCCTCTATATTTGGCGTTATAATAGACAGCACCAGAAACCTGCTGTTGATCGTACTTCATTAAGATTCATCATCTTCAATAATTCAAAAATTTCAAGAAATATATTTGTCATACAACATGCTTCAGCCGGTTTTGCACTTTTTTATTTTAGAACGGTTAAGCACTTTTTGTGATTGGAAGGCTTGAAACATATGCTTGTTTCGAAAATCTTTATCTTTTTGCGCATTCACTAAATAAGAGGCTTATATCATTCTTAAAACTGCTAACTAGTTTTCTAACCAATTTTATATCATCAAAAATCTGCTTACCTCGATTAAAACAAAATCGATCGAACGATTTTGTTTGGAAACGCTAAATTACAACATTAAGGGTGTACATACACTACAATTCAGAAAATACTTAATTGTAGTTTCTAATCGGATTTTGAATAGTTTTTATGCAAAATATTGTTTCCAACGATTTTTTCTTTTGTCGTTTTTATTTTAAAAAAATTTTAAGTTAAATGGGAAAACTAAAAAAAATTATTGAAACTGTTAAATGTTGCCAAAAAAATACAAACACTCTTAAAAATATATTAATCCAACAACTGAAACAAAATGACATATTTATTTTTTCTCGTTTTTTTCGCGTACGCGCTTACTCTTCAATACTCTTCAATTTAAAAAGCTTGAACACCTGAGTATACTATAGGCAAACAGCAAACTCTTTACGGTTAAATTAATAAATCAAGATAAAACAAGCGCGTATATAACTGCAATATATAGGCCACCTGGAAGCAATAAAAAATTTTTGAAAACCATTTCATTATTTATATAAAACACAAGCAAGTATACGTAATGGGAGATTTTATTTGGGATCTTTTCAAAATAAAACTTATTAATAATACCAAACGCTTTTTAAATAACCTCTTTCAGTACCTTTATTAAATAAGCTGACCCGTGTAACTCGACAAACCGCGACCCTTATTGATAACATCCTATAAAGTACAACTTCAAAGAAAAAGAATTTAGATCTGACATAAGTGACCACTTTCCAATATTTTTTCGCATACCGATTTCAAAAAGAAAAAAAGAAAAAAAGAAAACAGTAATTAAACGACAAAAAAACGGAAGAAATATAACAAAGTTTTATTGCAAAGAAAACAGGGATCAGATTGCAAATTGCAAAAATACAAATACGACATAGATTGTCTATAAAGAACGTACGCTTGGATGGGAGAGAAGGGATATGCAAATGACGTATATAAGACGGGGGGCAGTGGGGTCAGTTGTTAAAATAAAACGGAACAAATATGGTTTTAGTGAACATTTAAAAGAATAAAATGGAACAAATATGGATTTAGTGAACATTTGTTGGAAAATACATATGAAAACAGTTTTGTCACAACGTTAAATAATTGTTATCTTTTTCAAATGGTCGTTAAACCAACTTTTCATATAAACGAGATAAAGGAAAATATTTTAGACTTAATTATCACTGATAAAAACAATAGAATTCTTGAAATAAAACACGAGCCTTTATTGGGCGATTTAAATAAAGGTCATGATATATTAACATATGAATTTATAGTGTATACCAATATCCATTTAAATGTAGCTAATAGAAAAATTTTATACAGTAAAACAAATAGTGAAAAAGTGTCACGGTTTTATATTGAAGTTGATTGGCAGGCATAATTTATAATTAAAAATTCTAATGAATGTTATAAATTGTTTATAAAAATCTCTAATGAGTCAGTTTCAAAAACTTTTGCTACCAATAAGTGTTTAGTCAAAGATTGGTCCATTATGGTTTACTAAAGAATTAAAGAAAGAAATTAATTTAAAAAAAATGATTGTGGTTCAAATATTTATCATCCAATAAGTCTAACATTTTAAAAAAATAAGATATATAACAACGTAAAAAGTGTAAAGAACTAATCGATGCTGCAGGTTATGAATACGAATTTAATATAGCAAAAAAGACAAAAACAAATCCTAAACTTTTCTATTCTTATGTCAATAAAAAAAAATCAGTTAAATAAGAAATTAAATTATTAGGAGATCAGACTGGACAATTGCAAAAGGACGAGAGTAAAATATCAAATATTCTGGGATTACAATTTCATTCTGTGTTCATCCAAGAAAAAATCTTGCTCTACCATATTTCAAACGAAGATCATCTATAACATGCGACCTAAATAATGAAGACTTCTCACCTGTTATAATAGCAAAACACTTAGAAAAGTTAAACGAGAGTAAATCGATTGGACATAATAAAATTCATTAATATTAAAGAAATACAACATAGCTCTATCATATCCATTATCATTAATTTTTACGAAGAGTTTCAATGATGCAATAGCTCCAGAAGAATGGAAACTAGCGAATATAACACCGATTTTTAAGGGTGGCAGTAAATTAGATACGGCAAATTATCGGCCAAGATCTATTACGTCAGTTGTTTGTAGAACGTTTGAAAGAATAATTCGAGATAAAATGATGTATCATCTAATACAAAACAATCTAATCAATAAAAATCAAAATGGTTTTGTACCTTCGAAATCATGTATAACCAACTTACTTGAAACAATCGATGAAATAACGAACTATCTAAAAAATAAGGCTTCAGTAGATGTTGTATATTTAGCAAAGGCCTTTGATAAAGTTTCACACTTGAAATTCAAATTCACAAGATAAAAAATTATGGCTTCTCAAAAAAATTAGTCAAATGGCTTCACAGTTTCTTATCTGATAGAAGACAAAGAGTGATTTTGGGTCAACATAAATCCGATTGGAGAGAAATCTTAAGCGGTGACCCTCAAGGTTCAGTCTTGGGGCCTATTTCTATTTGTTATATATATTAATGACTTACAGGACATACTGAATCCGAAAGATCAAAGCTTCAAGGTGATATTATATCTATGCAACAATGGGCAGACCTATAGTGTGTGTGTTTTAACGAAAAAAAATGTAAAGTTATGCACTTCGGAATAAAAAATAAAAAGTTCAAATATTTCATGAAAAATATGACTAATAATAATGAACATGTAGTATTACAAGAAACCGAAATAGAAAGTGATCTGGGTGACCTCCTACAAATATATACAATAGTATATTGGCTGCAACCAAACTTTATTAACAAAAGCCAATAAATTTTATAACCAACAGAGCATTAGTATAAAAAAAAAGCAGAAATCACAACTTTAGATTTTCAAGGAAATACACTTCTAAATGTAACGCAAGACATAACTTTTCATAAATCGAGTCTGTAATAATTGGAACAATTTAGATTATGAAACTGTTAATGTGAAAAAAATTAACTCTTTTGAAAACAATATTGATAAAAAAAATAAAAGTAAATTTCAACTGTTATAAACTTAATCTCTTATGTGATTACTTTCCGTGTAATTTATACTCTATGGTTTTCAATTTAATAATCATAATAATTATAATAATAATAGTAATAATAACGATAATAAAAATAAGGAGACCCTTAATTTAAAAAAAATATCATGAAAGACGAAATGCTTGGGAAGGGGAGAGCGGGTCGAATAAAAGCATTCGTAATTTATGGACGACGCCTTGACGCGTCTTTAAACACAAGTTTTTAAGATTGTGCAAAATAGCTCAAAGATTGAAATGAAAACTAACCACAAAAATTTACGGTCCTTGAATGACAAAATGATCTATTCTTTAAAAAAATAAAAATAAACTCAATGAAAGGTTTATGAAAAATAAGACTTTTAAAAATAAAAAAAATATATATAAAAAAGTTATTCAAAAATTTAGAAAAAAAAAAATCAAAAAAAGTTATTGCAATTTATTAAAAAATAATATATGTAAAACTCAAAAAACATGGAGCATAATAAAAGAGGTTATAGGAATATAAAAAGGTACAACTAAAATGCTCCCAAAATACTTAAAAACACAAAGTGATATAGCAGCATTCAAACCAATAGGCATTGGTGAAAAACTTGCTGATTAAGTTTATGCTGATTAAGTATTATGCGGTAGTGGTGTAGTGGTAAAGCGCTCTCTTCATAAGTGAGAGGTTCCGAGTTCGATCCCCACCACGTCCCTGGTAGTATCGCGCTCAACTTGTTTCTCCGCACAGCGGCCTTGTTCTTCCAGGTTCGTGTTTTGGAGTTATAGAGTTAAGAGAGGGTTATAACCACTATTAAGTAGCCTTCTCATCTATAGTGGCCTTCTCGGCCTTGAGAAGAATAACAAAAACAAAAAAACAAAAATAAAGTAACTCCAAGAAAAACAAGTTTTGAATTAAGTTTAGAAAAAAAAAGGATCTTGTTATAGAAGTGCCTAAAATAACATCCAATGAGCTTCGATTTTAATTCCAGCCTTAATGAAACGCCTTTAATCCCCTACATTCAAAAACAATCTCAGGGGCTTGATGACTTCAGCACAAATGTTTTAAAAAGTGTTTACAATATTGTTGAACATCCCCTTCTGCATATTTTCATGTCTTTAAATCACGAGATATTCCCTGAACAGCATAAGATATCAAAAGATGATCTTGTATTTAAATACAGGGACAACTAAATGGACTACTAACTATTGACCAATGTTTATTTTACCCTCTTTTTTTAATATTAAAGCGCATGATGCACAATAGACTCTATAACTTTCTAGTTAATCATCATCTCTTAAATAATAACCAATATGGATCTCAAAAACGACATTTAACAGAACACGCTGTAGTCAAACTTGTAGACAAAATTTTAAATGGATTTGATAAAAAAAAAAAATACACTCTATGGGTATTCCTTGATTTTTCATAAGCATTTGACATAGTTTACCATGAGAATCTTCTGTATAAACTAGATAATTATGGAATAAAAAACAACAACTTAAAATAGTTTTGGTCCTACCTTATTAATCAAAGACAAACATTATCCAATGACAACACTTTTACACAACCTAATGTTTTTCTAAGTAAAGCCCCGCAAGCATTAATTTTCTTGAGGTAAAATTTGTAGAGTAGAATTTTACTTGCACAGTTCCTCACAAAAATTTGCTGTTGAAAATACTTCTACTTTACTTATACTTGTAAAAACAACTTCTAAGGGCTTCTTAGGGTTCTTCTTAGGGTTAACCCTAACCCTGATCTTCCAATAAACTCAACTTTGTCCTTTTTGCTGACAATACGCAAGCATTTTTTAGCCACAAAAATATTAACCTAATGTTTAATTAGAATAATCAAAAGGTAGCAAATCTAAATAAATGGTTTAAAGCCAATAAACTCTTGCTAAACGTAGATAAAAAGCAAATAGAACTTTTTTTTTCAAAATCTTTTGATTCAACCACTTCTTAAAACTTTCTGAACTGCTTATCGATAAAACTTAACTTTAAAGAGAATTCTCAATCAGTTTTTTAGGTATAATGCATAGTTAAACTCTTAGCTGGAATAATCATATCAAAAAAGTGGAAAGAAAATATCTAAACCTATTGGAATTATGCATAATTCAAAACATCTCCTCAATACAACTTATCTAAAATGTATATGTTCCTCCTTTAATAACAGCTGCATCAATTACTGTAACATAATCTGGGTTTAATGTTATACTTTTTTCTATATTGTTCACAAAAATTCTATATGATCTGTTGTATTCATTTTCTTTATTATATAACAGATAAGAGGATTTTCTTTATTCTGTAACGGATAAAGGGGATTATTCCTACTTCTGCTCCTAGATAGATTTTAAAACAATCTTTATTTATTTTATTGTTAACCCTTTAAAAAAAAAACGTTGATTTTACGAATTATTCTTTCGCTTGCAATAGTTTTTTTTCAGAAAGTTTTTTTTTCGAAAACGGGATATAAAAAAGTTGGATACTTTATAAATATAAAAATATGTTGGATGATTTATCTATACAACTTATTTTTTTTAATAATTCAAATTAAATTAGTCTAATATAAAGTTGTAATGTGTGTTTATATGTTTATTATATTATTGTATTTATTTCTATTATATTCGTTGTTGTTGTTGCTGATGTTGTTATTGTTTTTGTTATTGAGGGGCTTCAAAATGTCCTAACGGTCTTATTACAGAGCACGTTGAAAAATCATTTAAATAGGAAGTTCAGCCCTCTTTTCTTACCAATATTGCTTAATGGGCTAGACCCGGTGTCGAACCTCTGGGTTCTAAACCAGAACTCTAACCACTGCGCCACGGCTAATATTAATAAGATAGTTGAAAATATTCCAGGTTATGCCTGGAGTAACAATGACTTTCTAAACTTATATAATGACCACTAATTTTAATAAAAATCTGCAAGCAACAATGTTATAATTGATAAGTTAAAAAATAAAAAACAAAAAACTTTTTGAATGGTATTGAAAATATAAAAAAAAAAATACAAATTCGCGATTATTTACAATAAGCAATAATAATATATATTTGCTGTAACAAGAATGTATACATTGTTGCAGAGTATGCTGAGATTCTATAACAGCTAGTAATGTTAGAAATTGTCATAGTTAGCTTTAAAAAGATTTAAGAATCTTGAACAAACAACATAGTTAGGCAAAAAATTCCAGTTTTTAATTATTCTGTTTTTAAAGAAGTTATTTCTTGAGCAACACTTAAATGTCCACGTATGTTTGATGAAGGACTGATGCTTGTTAGACAGGAAACCAATTTGGGATTTTTGAAACAATTCACAACTTGTAAACCATTTGTAATTTTATAGTGGTATATTAAATCCTATCTAGTTCTTCGATTTTCTTAAGTTGTTAAATTTAATTTCCGACGCCTTTATTTGTATGGTAGTTTTATGGCTCTTCTTTGTACTTTTTCAAATTCTACTATGTCGTTGCTTAGAGATGGGTTCCGAACTAGAACTGCAAATTCGAGATGAGGTCTCACAAGTGTAATATACAATGATTTTACTATATCCGAATTTAAATAAGTAAAAGTCCTTTTTATCAAACCTAGTGATCTTTGCGCTTTAGCAACTGCTGATTTTACTTTCTCGTGCAATTTTATGCATCAAGATACCGGTACATACCTCTAGCGGTATCTACCTGTATCTTGATGCAGTATCCATTTTTTCAAGATACTGCATGTAGATACCGTTTTTTTTATTGGTAAAAAAATAAAAATAAATTAAAGCAAAAAGCTTTTTACCCATTAGGATTCGAACACGGGACATTTTCATAATTATACTACTACTAATCTCTCAAGCTTAATCTTAGCTTAAAACTTAATCTTTAATCTCCCAAAACTTAAGTCTTAGATGTACATACTCATTTAAAAAAATTATTTAATACATCTTTTAGTGCTTATTAGATGTATTATGTAATTATTAGATGTAATATTTACATGTACTATGGCCCATAATACATGTTAATATACTAATAACTAGTAACTATTAGTATATTAATATGTATATGGTAATTATTAATTACTAAAAGAATATGTATACAATATGGCCCGTAATTTATGGTCCATAATACATACAGCCATAATTTATAGCTTAACAGTTTATATTATTAATGAAATTAATGGGTGATGCGGAAATTATCGGACAAATCCTAATTTCATTATTTGAGCATAACAATTAGTTTTTGTGGTTTTATGCGTAGGCATAAACGTTCTATAAAAAATAAACTTTATTATTTGAATCACAATTATTTAAAATGAGGTTAAATGCAGCTGAACGAGAATCTTTTTGAAAGCGACTAAAAATGTTTTTTGTAAATAAACCTAATAAAAAAAAAAAAATCTTAAATCATTTTGAAAAGGAAGGATTTGCTCGAAGTACAATATATGATAACCTAAAAAGACTTGAAACTGTTCAATCGTTTTCTGATAGAAAGCACCCTGGTCGTCCGACATCCTGGACTATAGAAAAGAAAGCCGAGTTAACGAGACTTCTCAACAATCGAAAAGAGGTCAGTCAGAGAAAAATAGGTATTAAACTCGGTGTAAATCAATCGACAATTGGATGTCAGTTAAAAAAAATGAATACTAAATATAGAAAACGTGAAAAGACTCCAAAATACACTATAGAACAACAAATAAAGGCAAAGAAAAGAAGCAGGAAACTAGTTACCCAATTCTATAACACAAAATCGCTTCTAGTCATCGATGACGAAAAATACTTTTGTTTTGCAGGCGACAACATGCCTGGAAATTCTAGATACTACATAAACAACAAAAAGACATACCCAGAAAGTGTTCGTTTTATAGGAAAAGAGAAATTTCCAATAAAATTATTAATGTGGATAGCCATATCTGACCGTGGTATGTCCGAGCCATTGTTTTGCACTTCCAAGGCTGTAGCGATCAATTCATCAATCTATATTAATGAATGTTTAGAAAAACGACTTCTTCCATTTATTCACAAGTATCATGAAGACTTTAACTGTTTATTTTGGCCAGATTTAGCAAGTTCTCATTATTCTAAAAATTCTCTAAATTGGTTGGACCAATATGTCTATTACGTTGATAAAGAATCCAATCCCCCAAATGTGCCTCAAGCACGATCAATTGAAAATTTTTGGGGACATTTGGCACAGAAGGTTTACGAGGGAGATTGGCAAGCTTCAACAGAGCAAGTTTTGATTGATCGCATTAAACTAAAACTACAAGAAATTGATTTAAACTTTTTACAGTCGCATATGAAAAGCGTCAGAGCAAAATTGAGATCAATTGCAGATAGTGGTGTTTTTTCATATAAAAAATAATATACTTTTATTAGAAGATAAATGCTTTATTTAAAAAAAATTTAATAGTAGTTTGTTTTTTTATTTATGAATAAGTTATTGACGTTTTTATTTTGTCCGATAACTTCCGCATCACCCGTTAATCTAATTTTTGGGGCACCTATTTAGTTTTTTTCTAGATATATAGCTTTGACACCTTCTGAAAACTTTAAAATTAAATGTCTTTTCAAATTGCTGACTTCCTGAAAGGCAAAATTAAGACCTTGAAACGCGGCACATGCGTTTCCTGTGGGCTTTCAGTTGCATGGTCAAGTATTAAGGTTACAAGTCATAAGTCTAGGTCTTGCTCCAAAATCCTAGCAGTTGAGAAGTATTTATGGTCCAAGGCTAACTCAAAGTGTACCCGTAGAAAAGAATCACGTGATTCTTTGTGCAGAGCGCCTCCATTATGTGACTCTATTAATCCTTCCCTCTCACAAGGTTTAATAAATTCACAAGTCTCCACAGGCTCTCTGAATCCTGCTGACTCTGTCTCTCAAGTTTTAAAAAAGATTATTTGTAATACTAACTAATTCAAAGCCCACCGGACGCAACGCAATACTTCTCAAATTAGTATTAAAAGTTTTGCTGATTCTTTTACCCCAGGGCAAGTTGATGATTATAATTGTAAACTTGCTGATTTTGTGTACCGAGCGGCAATTTCTTTCAGAGTAATTGATTCAAATGCATTCCAAACATTTATTTCCTCTGTCAGTCCTACATATGGCAAACATGCAGCATCAGCAAAACAATTTGTACCACTTTATTAGACAATGCATATTACAACGGCTAATGCGGAAGTTATCGGACAAAATAAAAACGTCAATAACTTATTTATAAATAAAAAAACAAACTACTATTAAATTTTTTTTTAAATAAAGCATTTATCTTCTAATAAAAGTATATTATTTTTTATATGAAAAAACACCACTATCTGCAATTGATCTCAATTTTGCTCTGACGCCTTTCATATGCGACTGTAAAAAGCTTAAATCAATTTCTTGTAGTTTTAGTTTAATGCGATCAATCAAAACTTGCTTTGTTGAAGCTTGCCGATCTCCCTCGAAAACCTTCTGTGCCAAATGTCCCGAAAAATTTTCAATTGGTCGTGCTTGAGGCACATTTGGGGGATTGGATTCTTTATCAACGTAATAGACATATTGGTCCATCTAATATGGAGAATTTTTAGAATGATGAGAACTTGCTAAATCTGGCCAAAATAAATAGTTAAAGTCTCCATGATACTTGTGAATAAATGGAAGAGGTCGTTTTTCTAAACATTCCTTAATATAGATTGAAAAATTGATCGCTACAGCCTTGGAAGTGCGAAACAATGGCTCGGACATACCACGGTCAGATATGGCTATCCACATTAATAATTTTTTTGGAAGTTTCTCTTTTCCTATAAAACGAACACTTTCTGGGTATGTCTTTTTGTTGTTTATGTAGTACCTAGAATTTCCAGGCATGTTGTCCCCTGCAAAACAAAAGTATTTTTCGTCATCAATGACAAGAAGCGATTTTGTATTATAGAGTTGGTTAACTAGTTTCCTGCTTCTTTTCTTTGCCTTTATTTGTTGTTCTATAGTGTACTTTGGAGTCTTTTCACGCTTTCTATATTTAATATTCATTTTTTTTAACTGACGACCAATTGTTGATTGATTTACCCCGAATTTAATACCTATTTTTCTCTGACTGACCCCTTTTCGATTGTTGACAAGTCTCGTTAACTCGGCTTTCTTTTCTATAGTCCAGGATGTCGGACGACCAGGGTGCTTTTTATCATAAAACGATTGAACAGTTTCAAGTCTTTTTAGGTTATCATATATTGCACTTCGAGCAAATCCTTCCTTTTCAAAATGATTTAAGATTTTTTTTTTTTTATTAGGTTTATTTACAAAAAACATTTTTAGTCGCTTTCAAAAAGATTCTCGTTCAGCTGCATTTAACCTCATTTTAAATAATTGTGATTCAAATAATAAAGTTTATTTTTTATAGAACGTTTATGCCTACGCATAAAACCACAAAAACTAATTGTTATGCTCAAATAATGAAATTAGGATTTGTCCGATAACTTCCGCATCACTCGTTAACTATGATGAATTGGGAAAAGAGATTGTTAATACAGCTATTCTATTATAACTGATGGTTAATCCAATACTTGAAATGACCATTTAGTGAAATTTGTGCTTTGTTTTCTAAACAGGAAGCCATTTTTTTAAATCTGTCAATACATTATCAGTAAGCCAAACTGGAGAAGAAGTGGCTGAATCAATAATTAAAATTATCAATGAACTAGAGCCAGAAAAATGTGTTTCAGTAATTACTGATAATGCTAGAAATATGCGGAAAGCTTGGAAGATAATTGAAGATAAGTATCCATATATATATGCACATGGGTGTGGTGCACATGTATTCAATCTACTTATACATGATGTATGTAAAATAGAGCCCTTCTGTAACATTATGTCAAAAGCTGTTGGCATGATTAATTTTATTATTACTTGTCTTATATTATATTATATTACTATATATATTATATATATATATTATATATATATATATATATTATATATATATAATATATATATATATATATATATATATATATATATATATATATTTATATATATATATATATATATATATATATATTAAATATATTATATATATACATTGTGTATACATATAATATATACATATTATATATATACATATATATATACATATATATTAAATATATTATATATATACATTATATATATTATATATATACATATATACATGTATATTATATATATAATATTACTTGTTTTAGCAACATTCAACCAAAAATAGGGGTTGATTTTACCTGTTTAAACAGGATGGTACACACAATATAATGCAGTTATCAATTTATCTGCTGCAAAAAAGGTTATTAAGGAGCTTGCCAATGATAAAATAATCCAAACAGTTGCTCAAAAGATCAAATTGGAGAATGTCCTGAAATGTGTACGCAGTGCACAATTTTGGAGAGGTTTGAAGGATATTGAATCGATTCTTAAATTTCCTTCAAATATTGTTGGTGTCCTTGAGCGCAATAATGGAAATCAAGCTGGTGTTTACATAAAATTTTAAGAGCTTTGCTTGCAATTTGCTGAGCATAAAACACATAAATTGGAACTATTGCATATAGTTGATGAGCGTTGGGCATTTATTCACACTGAATCAATGGAATTGACATATCTTCTGTCACCGAAAAACACTGTTTGTAATTGTATGATTAGGACTGACAGGCTTGCCACACAGAGGCAACTAAAAATCTACTTTCAGAAGTTGTTCAAAAATCAAGATGATGTTTAACAGGCAAAAGATGAATTGTTAAATTATGTCCATTTTTTCCTACCTCCCTGACTGTGAACAAGAAGAATTTTTTGAAATGTCACCTCTTCATTACTGGGGCGCATTTGGAAAGAGTCTCCAAAATTGTTTGAAGTAGCGAGAAGACTTTATTTTGTGCCAACATCTTCTTCTGTCAGTGAACGTGTATGGAGTATTTTCTCTTTTATTCACTGCAAGAAAAGTAATCGTTTATCAAATGAAACAGTCGAAAAGTGAGCTTTTATTTACATTAATACATCTTTTCTGGATGAGAAAGATGACATGAATTTTTTTTTGAGTCTTTTAATGTCTAATTTTTTTTTTTAAGTTTTATTATTTAATATATTCTTTTATATATGATTGGCAAAAAAATTTATTATCTGGTTTAAGATAATAATTTTAATACTTATTGCAAGTTAATTGTCTATGCCACTTTTTCTTGCTATTTTTAATGCATTTGATTTTGTTTAAGTTTAAATGTTTTAATAAATTTAAAGTTGCAATAAAAAAAATAAGTACAATTAAACATTTATAATTTAAGTTCATTTTAACATTTATTGTCTAAACTACGATAATATTTTTAATGTTTATTGTCTGTTGATTGTGATGCCACTTTTTTCATGTTACTTTAAACATGTCTGATTTTGTTTTAGCTTATTATTTTTTTAATTCACAATTACAATGAAAAAAATTTAAAAAAACTACATTAAATATTTTGGATACCGGATACCGGTATCTGGTAACGGTATCCAACTGACTGGAGCAGTATCGTCGAACACTGATGCCATAGCCTGATATTTAAAACAATAAAAAAAAAAGAAGCTGACAAAAAAGAATAAATAGCTAAAAATAGCAGACGAAACTGACAGGTCTGATTTTGAGTTTAAAAGATTTTGAAATTAATAATTCAATACTTTAAATTTTAAAGTTTGGATCCTGAAATTAATTTTTATAATAATGATGAAGTAATTAAACATATTAGCCCATTTAATTGTAACTCAAACTCAAAAAATATCATGGAAGAATGGATAAAAACTCATTTTCAAATTTTCATATTAATATTAGGAATATTGATTAAAAATTTTGTATTACTCAAGCAGTCTTTATATAAAATCAAAATTAGTTTTCTCCTTAAACCTCAAGAACTATTATTGTGCACGCATTATATAGGGAGCCTGCAAGAAAAATTAAAGCATTTAAAGACCACATTTAAAAAAAAAAAAAAAAATCAAGCTTAAAAAAAAGTGTTTATTTTATCGGAGACATTAGGCCGGGTGAATAAAAATGACCAATTGCTTTTACTCAGTAATTGGTCAGCATTACGTGAATAAAAACGATCGCAGTTTTGCACAAATTTTATTCACGTGAAGCTAAGCAATTTACTTAGAAATTGCTCTGCCTCGCGTGAATTAAAATTAAGCAAAATTACTGAAATTTTTATTCAAGTAAAGCTGACCAATTACTGAGTAAAAGCAATTAATTTTTTTTTCCACCCGGCCTTGTAACTTCAACATTTTTTACGATGGCGTTATAAGCACATTAATAATTTCTATAGCGTCTTTTTTCAATCCGGTTACATTCCATTAATCAATAAACCCACGCATGTAACTAAGAATAGTGCAATATCAATATATCAAATATTTACTAATGAACTACTTACATCAAAAATAAAATCGGGAATATTAAAAACGAATGTTTTGGATTTTTTTATTTCAAATAAATGCAATAAGTCTTATTCTCATAAAAGGAAAGTAACAACACGACTAATAAACGATACCTCCATTAAATCTTTTCATGATATCATACCATTTGAAAAATGGGACGAAACTATTAATTTTAAGTGCTGATAAAGTCTATGATATCTTCTTAGCTAAGTTTCTTAATTATAATAAAAAGCATTTCTCAATGTTGTAAAATTAATAAAAGAAAAAACCCTTTTAAGCCCTTGGATTACAAAAGGGATTACGAAATCTTCAAAAATAAAACGGCGATTATATTGCAAATATCCTTAAAAAAAGAACTCTAGAAAATGAAACTAACTATAAAAATTATAAACTTTTATTTGAGTCAATTTCAAACGTTCAAAAACTAATTACTATTCAGATGAAATAATAAAAAGTTTTGGTTTACAAAACACATGGCGCATTATTAGGGAAGTAATTGGCAAGAAAAAGACAGAAATGCTCTGCCAAAAAACCTCAAATTAAATAATAAATTAATTGTTAATAAATCTATGGTGGAAGAAACGCTTAATAACTTTTTTGTTAATGTCGGTAAACGTTTAGCCGCTAAAATTAAACCATCTCAAATAAGCTTTAAATCACACATAACATCAAATAACGCTGTTAATCCTAATCATGAACTTATGAAGGAAGAATCGTTAAATTAAGTATCTTTGCTAAAAGCTAACAAAAGTTTGGGTTTACATGATGTCACCAGTAATTTTATTATTTAATCACTAAAATATATAACAATACCGCATTTACACGTTTTTAATTTGTCTTTAAAACATGGAATTGTGCCTGAAAAACTAAAAAGTGCATTGGTTATACCAATTTTTAAAACAGGTAATTCTTCTGATGTTATCAACTACAGACCGATCTCAGTTCTTAATTGTTTTTCCAAGATTTTGGAGCAACTAATTTATAATAGACTTCGATCTTTCTTAAATGTAAATAATATTCTTTTCAATAAACAATTTGAGCTTAAATCCGGTCATTTGACTGATCACGCAATAATTAATCTTGTATAAATAATATTGATCTAAGCAAAGCGTTTGATACCGTACATCATAATAATTTCCTATATAAACTTAAAAATTATGGTACCATAAATTCTAACTTAAGTTTAAGAGTTATTTAAAGAATAGGAAACAATTTAAAGAATAAAAGAAATTTTGTGTGATGACGAAAAAACAGGTTTAATGACAATTAACTGTGGATTCCCTCAAGGATCAATTCTAGGACCGCTTTTATTTCTCATTTATGTAAATGACTTGAGTAAACTTTTCAATATCCTTAATTTTTAAGCCAACCTTGTTTGGTGCAGCACTTATGTATCTAAAAATAAAAAGTTTCTAATTAAACAAAAACGCGCTGTAAGAATTACTGGAAATGTGAATCGCTTCTCGCATACTAAAATTCTTTTTAATAAATATAAAATACTCAACGTATTTCAACTTTTTCTATATCATATTCTTATATTTATGTTCAAAAGTAGATAATAAAACGGCACCCATTTTATTCAACTCTTTTTTTTAAAAAATAAATCATTTATACCCAACAAGATTTTCAGATCACAATTATATTCAACCAAAAACATATTATTCTGCGACTAAGTTCTCAATTGCAATCAGAGGACCTAAATTATGGAACACGCTACTGGATAATTAGTTAAAAAAACTTCGTCCCTTGATCAATTTAAAAATAAAATAAAAAATAAACTTTTGATAATTGACAACGAACTTCTTCTGAAACTTTTAAATAGATGTAATCACTTGCATTTTACTTCTTATTTACATTTTTTTTTGATTATGCGAAAGGCGCCAATGATGGCACATATGCCATTTTTTGATGGCGTATATGCTATCTTAGGCGCTATAGCACCTATGATGGCACTCCAGTCATATTTCCATAAAAACTGGTTTTGGTGAAAAAGTGATTAGACCTACCTATTTTTAGTGAAAATACGTCTTTTTTGCACATATATTGTTTTATAATTTTTATAATCAACAAAAATAGATTTGGAATATGCTGTTGAAGTTTTATTCCATTCATATATTTAAGATTGTGATTTTAATATTAACTGTGCAGAAAGGGAATTTTCATGCATTTTATATCCTAGTTTTGTGCATTTAGTGGAATACTTACTTTAATTTTATCTTTTGTCTATTCGTATTAGGTCTATTCGTACAATAGACGTGTAAAACAGTACACCCTCCGACGTCCATTGGGCTTACTTTTACGCATGCGTAAATATAAAATATTTTCAAAATGCTCAAAAAAACATAGTTGTAAGTTGTCAATTTTTCAATATATATATATATATATGCAATGAATTTTTTATTTATTAGTTTCTAAAAAATTTGAATTTAATGATAAAGATAAAAGTGGCTCGTATAAAAAAAATGTTTGTTGAAATAATTTTTTTTTAAATTTAGATGAGGGCGATAACATATCTAGTAGGTTTTTTATACTTTACTTTGTCTATTATATAATTAATGACTCAGGCAAGATTTATAATACTTGAGCTTCATTAGTACGTAAAATAAATGAATTGATATATATATATATATATATATATATATATATATATATATATATATATATATATATATATATATATATATATATATATATATATATATATATATATATATATATATATACAAATATATATATATATATTATATAAAAATATTTTAAATATATAATAACATCATAATATATTTAAAACAAAATGTTTATACGCTGCCGCCTTAATTAAATTCAACATATATATATATATATATATATATATATATATATATATATATATATATATATATATATATGTGTATATATATATGTATATATATATATATATATATATATATGTATAACTATATATATATATATATATATATATATATATATATATATATATATATATATATATATATATATATATATATATATATATATATATGTAAATTATGTTAGTGTATTTTACAAATAGAGTGCTCAATGTTCTTAAAGAACAGAGCAATAATTAATTAGTAAAAAACACTTATCTAACTTTTATCTTCTACTCGGAGTTTCACCATCGCTGGATCATCAGGAAGAGTTCAACTCTTCCTGATGTTTCACCATCGCTGGATCATCAGGAAGAGTTCAACTCTTCCTGATGATCCAGCGATGGTGAAACTCCGAGTAGAAGATAAAAGTTAGATAAGTGTTTTTTACTAATTAATTATATATATATATATATATATATATATATATATATATATATATATATATATATATATATATATATATATATATATATATATATATATATCCAAATCCAACGTCCAAATCGGCGCCCAAATACTTTCAACGCTACCGAAAACGGTCAAGAATATTTTTTTTTTTTTTATAGTTTATTTCGCCATTTTTATAATAAGTTATTTACAAAATATTTTAAATTAAGATATGGCCGGAGCAGGCAGAATAAAAAAGTCTTATCATCTAGCCCCGTTGTATCTTTTACACTTTCATAAACCTATCATAAATTTTTACAATATCAATAAAATAATATAGATACTTTTAAATAAACATTTTACTTTTTTTTATACATAAAAAAAAAAAAAAAAATATATATATATATATATATATATATATATATATATATATATATATATATATATATATATATATATATATACAGTATTGGACAAAACATTTGCAACCAACATCGAACAATGCTAAAAAGTGTTCCTAATTTTACATATCTTAAAAACGAAACAAACTATACTAACACAGCAAACAGTTCAGGAGTCTGGAGTCATAGCATGCCATGACGTGATCAATCAGCTGACAGGTGACAGCACACATGCAGAATTTCGTTGACAAGTGCCATTTTGCAGCGGACAAAACAAGTGCAACTTTTTTGGTTTGTTTCATTTTCTTAAGTCTGGTCCGTGTCAACGTCACGGAAGTTTTTTAATAATTAAAGGAAGTATCCAGAAGCTTTCAGAAGTTTCCAGAATAAGCATCTGGAAGCATCCAGTAGCATCCAGAAATATCCAAAAACATTCAGAAGCATCCAAACGCATCCAGAAGCTTCCAGAAGCATTGAAAAGAAGCATCTAGAATCTTCCAGAACAGGTTCACACAGGTTCATTTTACTATATAAGAGACATGTAAATCGACATGTAACTCAGTCAGTATATGGAAGTCAATCATTCAGTATTATCATAACAGCTTATCGAACTGAGTTTTATCAAAGTGTTTTATCGAAGAACATCAATTGAAGAAGTGAAATACAACAAGTGTTTCATTACATCAATACAGTCCACATCCAACCAAGACGTTGTTTTCCACAGAGCATTATTGTATCATCACTAGGTAAATGTAACACGGTAAGCCTTGAGAAGCGTGATTAATTATTTTTATTATTTTTATGACTTCAAGTGCAAAAATGGCTCCCGACAGTCTTGGATTGTAACTAAGAAAGAAAATTATTGGCGATTACGTAAGTGGAATGTCACAAAAAAAGTATTTGTGATAAATATTGCGTGAAAAAATGGACCGAATCAAGACTATGTTCCAAATATCGTTCTACGGGGAAGTTGGCAGCAGATAACAAAGGTGGAAGATCGCGATCCACCACTTCTAGAGAGGATTCTATGATCGTCACATCCGTCAAGAAGGATCCCTGGATATCATCAGTCAAGATACAAAAGCAATTAGAGCTGCCTGTATCGGACCGAACAATCAGACGACGTGCTGTTGAAGCCGGATTGGTTTCTCGACGCCCTGCAAAGAAACCGCTGATTTCACTAAAAAACCAGAAGAAAAGACTCCTGTTTGCTACTTCTCATATTGACTGGAATGTGCAGAAATAGCGAACTGTCCTGCTCAGTGATAAATCGAAGTTCAACATCATTGGGAACGATGGTATTTGCCGTGTACGTCGACCGGCCGGAAAACGCCTCCATTTTCGTTACTGCCATAAGACCGTGAAGCATGGTGGAGGCAATGTAATGGTCTGGGGGTGTATTTCTGCTAATGGTCTAGGTCCAATACATCGAAACGATGGAATAATGGATCGTTTCATGTATAAAAATATCCTGAAAGATGTTATATTACCTCATACTGAATGGAATATGCCAATAAAATGGGTTTTTCAGCAAGATAACGATCCGAAACACACTGCAAAAGTAGTCAAGCAGTGGTTTCAAGACAACCACCTATCGGTGATGGATTGGCCGCTTCAATCTCCGGATCTCAACTCTATCGAGAACCTGTGGGAGATTGTCAACCGCAGAATTAATCGTGAGGGTGTTCGTAATAAGGATCAACTGTTTGAATAAATCCAAAAGGCCTGGGCAGCGAGTCCACAAAGTTTCATTGATCACCTGATCGAATCTATGCCTCGAAGATGCAAGGCTGTGATCGACAACAAAAGATTTGCCACGAAATATTGATAGCGAAATACAGCTTTGTCAACATTTTGTCGAGTTGCACTTGTTTTGTCAAGAAGGAAATCAACTTTTTTTAATACTTTTGATTAATTTATTAATTTTCGTGTACAAATAATGAACTTTGTGATGAATAAAACTTGAAGAACTTTGTCTCTAAACAGTTACATAGTTATTTCTCTAAATTGAAAAAATGCAGCACTTTTATATAAAGAAACTAAATTAGCATTATTTGGTTGCACTCGTTTTGTCCGATACTGTATATATATATATATATATATATATATATATATATATATATATATATATATATATATATATATATATATATATATATATATATATATATATATATATATATATATATATATATATATATATGTATTCAAATATATTCAAAATTTGACCTTTTTTTTACTTTTTTTCACATTTTTACGGCAAGTATTTATTTTTTCCCGAATAAAACGCCAATTTCCGCTAAAGTTCGCCGGAACAAGGAAATTGAGAGGATAAAGAAACATTTTGTACAATTTTTAAAAGATAACAATCTTCTTATCTCTGTTAAATGTAATTTGAAAGTAGTTAACTATCTCGATTTAACGCTATACTTTAACGATGGTTCTTTTCAGCCATATCGCAGGCCAGATAATATACTGAATTATATACATATCAGTTCTAACCATCCACCGAGTGTAATTAAAAGTATTCCTAAGACTATTGACTTAAGATTATCAGCTGCATTGTCGAGTGTATCGATTTTTAAAGAAAGTATTCCTCCTTATCAAGATGCCTTGAAAAAATCGGGTTACAATTGCAAACTTGCATACCATCCAAGTATAAAATCAACAAACCATTAACGCAAGATAATTTGGTATAATCCTCCTTTCAGTGCAATTGTTGTTACAAAAATAGGTAAATGTTTTTTGAACCTCATCGACCTCCACTTTCCAGTTAACCACAGACTTCTTAAAATATTTAATAGAAACACAATCAAAATAAGTTATTCCTGCATGCCAAACATAAAATCCATTATTAACTCTCACAACAAAAGCATTTTACATAAGGAGACAAAAACTAATGAAATGAAATGCAACTGCATTGAAAATTTTAAATGCCTCATGAACAACCATTGCTTTTTCAACAACATTGTTTATCAGGCCACCATCTATTCAAATAATCCGGAAAATAAAGAAAAAGTGTATTTTGGAATTAGCGAAACACCTTATAAAGTTCGGTATGCAAACCACCTAAAATCTTTTAATGCAGTTAGGTACAAGAATGATACAGAGCTATCAAAAGAAGTATGGAAATTAAAAGAAAATAACTTTACACCTTTTGTCAGATGGAGGATTGTTAAAAAATGCAAACCATGCAACTAAACATCAAGAGTTTGTAACCTTTGTTTGAACGAGAAGTTCCAAATTTTGATATATAAAGGAGAAAACCTACTAAATACAAGAAGCGAAATAATATCGAAGTGCAGGCACAAAAATAAGTTCCTTATCTCCTCTTTTGATACCGAAGATTGATCCTGGTTGGTTTACGTCACGTTTACGTCACGTTATACTAAATTTACATATACGTTAAAATTTTGTTTCCATGGAGTCATTAGAACTCACGCCACCGTAATTCTAATTGTAATTTAACGTTTAATTTTTAATTTCGTAATATATGGCTGATGATTGCCGTTAGGCATGAAACTTAAAGTTCCATAATAAAAGTTTTTTCTTTATCGTTTTTAATTATAATTATACATATAAATATATATATATATATATATATATATATATATATATATATATATATATATATATATATATATATATATATATATATATATATATATATATATATATATATATATATAATTATTAGTTCATATAAAAACTTGTAAAAAAATGTGATTAATTCAATATATGTACCATGCTTTTAACTTATTTTAATAATTTTAAGGTCACTCAAATGAGAGTGGGAGGAGCGGCTCTACGGAAATTAGTTAAAAATTTAGCTTTTTTATGAAAGACTTTTCAAAACTAATAACAAGTATTTTTATATAAATTTTTATTATGGAAGTCTTTTAGTTTGTTGACTTTTTGGAAATCAAATTCAAAAGCAAAGTTTCTTTGCTTTGCTTTTGAATGTAATTGTTTATTTTTGGTTTTCTAAAACATGTTTTATGATTGACGGACAATTTTGTGATAAATATTATTTCTTTAGATACTATTATTGGTGGCAAAATTGTTTATGATGCAATGCACGTCTAAGTATATCCATTTTGGACGTCCGAACAGACCATTTTGGACCTACTATACGTATTAAAAGTTTTAATATGTATACATATTAAAACTTTTATTATTAATCTTCAGGATACTGATGAAGCTTTAAAGTTAAGTATGCCATCATAGGCGCCTTTTCTCTATATTTATTTTTGATTTTTATCTAAATCTTTATCTTTCTTTGATGTTCATGTTTTATCGCATTTTTTATTTATTTTTAAGTTCGAAATCTTGATAAATAAAATTTTAAAAAAAAAGGTAAAATTGTATATAAAAATAAAAAGTATTTTTATACTTGCATTTATAAATTTACTATATGCATATATTACATTGTGATAACAATTATATATATATATATATATATATATATATATATATATATATATATATATATATATATATATATATATATATATATATATATATATATATATATATATATATATATATATATATATATATACTTTTTTCGTTATTTATATTCTTGTTTTGTAGGGGCTTGGCGAAGACTGAATTTGTCTTCTTCTCGCCCCAGCCGTGTATATCATTTTATTCAAGTCAAGTTTTTAAATATTTTCTTTATGGCAAAATACATAATAATAATAATAATTACTATAAAAATAATAACAATAATAATAATAAGCCATCACCAGAGAATTTGCAATTATGTTTGAAAAATTATTAAACACTACTCAAATAGTTAAGAGCTATATAACTCGAAACCTCCCACCGTGCACAAAGCATGATAAGGTAATTATTACCGAAGAAAACTTCAGAGCAGCTATATCTGCTTTAAAATCAAATAAATTTCAAGACTTAATTTTAGTTCATTTAGGTCATATTTGAACCTAACCCTGCTGAGACGGTGGGAGATTTTTTTTTCAAAGAAATTTAAAGATATTATGTTTTAGAAAATACATTTCAAAAAGTATATAGAAACTAAATCCGAAGAAATACAGAAACTAAATTCCGTCAACCGAGAACCAAGAGGCCGTATGTCCACATCTTTTTCTGTTTATTATCGAGAATGATAAAACTTTTGAAGGTATTTAAATAAATAGTCGAACATTTTGGCAGAAAGTTTTTATTCTAAAACTTGATTTTCTCAGAAATACAAAAAAAGGACACACGGCCTCTTGGTGTATAAAATATATGAATTTTTCCTTTTCCAAATTTTATATATTTTATATTTTGTGCGCAAAACAAAACGTTTAATGCGCACAAAATGCTTGAAATAAAACCATGGAATGCTACCATGGGAATACAAGAATCATTTAGCGAGGATGGAAGAAAAGAAAAAAGTAAATTTACGAGCACTCCTTATTATAAATGCATAAAAGGTGAGCATCTTATACAAGAATAATATATTTTTGTTGTATAATTTTGTACTCGAACAGGGTTCTTATACTGGTTGGAACACTTTGAGCCGTAATAGCCTGAGAGAAGTAAGATTATTAAAATTGGACAGATTTCCAGTAAAAAATTAAAGCTTATGTAGAAGAAGTAGGTACACATATTCCTTTCTTTTTTACATCTGTCTACAACTGTCTAAGTATAGTCTTTTGTATTATATAGGTTCGCGTATAATTGAAAACATTGCGTTAAAAAAGTCTAAACAGTAGGAATTTGTCGTTTTATTCAAGAATCCCCCCTCTTGACATCATGATCTTGGGTTAAGGAATCTAGTCCACTCGAACTTGTTGTTTTATTTAAGACTTCCACTTGGTAACCTTGCCTCAAAACTATCATTTTTACTTTTAGTACCATTATTCTGGGTTAAGAAACCTACCTAATTGGAATTTGTCATTTTGTTTATAGTTATTTTATTGTGATCTAGCCTGAAAGATTTTGCTTTCAACATTGTGATTTTGTGTTAAAAACTTTAACCAGTAGAAATTTGTTGTTTTATTCAAGAATCGTCCCTCTTGACATCATGTTCTAGGGTTAAGGAATCTACATAAGCTTTAACTTTACTGGACATTTGTCCAATTATAATAATTTATACTAACACTTAATCTTACTCGTTAAATCTTCCTTACTTCGCTCAGGCTATTACGGTTCAAAGTGTTCCAACCAGTACACGAATCCTGTTCGTGTACAATATTATACAAAAAAATCTTAGACTAAAACTATTGAATGCTGTTATGGAATTATTTAGCGAGGATGGAAGAAAAGAAAAAAGTAAATTTACGAGCACTCCTTATTATACATGCATAAAAGGTGAGCATCTTATACAAGAATAATATATTTTTGTTAACAGTATGTAGTACACCTTACATAAGGTAAAAACTGTAGTTTTTATTTTGGAATAACATTTTGAGGGTTTGCTATTAAAATTAAACTGTAAATAACTTACAAAAAGCTTAGTTTTTGACAATTATTTTTTTCCGAATTCTCTATCAAAGTATATAGAACAATCTCTGAAAAATTGAGGTAATTAGCCTCACTCATTCAAAATTTATGATTTAAAAAAAATATATATTGTTGCGCAAAGCGAAAGATAAAAAATAACAACAATGCTTCATGAAATTAAAAAATTGCCAAAACTTTCCAGTAGAATCAGTATCAGAAACTGGAGTAAAAAGTTTATGGTTAATGTACAAAGCATTTTTGCTTTTAGGATTGCTGCTTTTCTCCGCTGTTTGCTACAAATTTCTCTTTTCCTCCTAAAACCTGTTCTTTTTTTGCTTCCTGTTACATATAATAAATATTATGACAAACCGCGATACCCTGCTAAACTAATGCGCAAATTACAAACTCTGGCAAAAAAAAATAATAATAAAGGGTGAGGAATGCTAATTTTAAACTGAGCTAGGGACTAATGATAGATCGACTTAGTTTAAACATGATTAGATGTTCTAATCAGGTTTAAATTAAGTTAAATAACTATACACTGAAGATATATCAAAATAGACTTCAGAAATATTTACAGCTATAGTGAGTTGCTATAAAACAAAAGAAATTCCGTTTCCCGTATTTTTGCAACGCAGGTTTTGACAAAAACTGTAATTTTTTTAGTGGTGAGCCACTTTAAAACAAATTTTTAAAGTAATAGAACGGCTGCTTCTTAATCAAGTGATCCTAAGTTCAATGCCAGCTTTGGCAACATTTGAAAATTTGTTAAGGAAGAGATAAACTTCCTAGTTAAATGCTTTTTCGCAATACTCTGTAATAAATAATGACTTCTCAGACCACCTCATTCAACGATAAAAAATAAAAACAAAAAAATAACAGAGTAGTATATTATTACTCTAAATACAAATACGTAACTGATTCCAACACTGATTGCCAACACAAGTTCATTAATCTTCTTATTGTTTTGAAATTACTACCCTAGATGACCACCTTACCGCCTTAGATGACCACCCTAACCCTTTATTGTCCAAGATGACCACCTTACATCTTAAAGTGTACCTTTCAGTATAGCAAACTATTTTGATGAAAACTCGATTTTATACTTACACATAAAAAATATTAGCAATGCAAAGCTAAATGTAATACTTTTGAGTTATGAGAAGCTATCCATTGTACATCAGTGCATCTGTGGATAATACATCAGTGCAATCATCATGTGAAAATGGAAATCTTGTGTGAATAGTGAAAAAAATAGTTAAAAAAATTACAATTTTAAAGATATAATCATTATTTTCTTGTTTGAAAACAAATACTTTTCCAAAAATATCTTTTTTTTTTCTTTTTTGTTATTATAAAATACTTTTATTAGTAATGTAATATTATTATTATTATTGTTTTTATTATTATTATTATTACATTTTGTAAGAATAGCAAAGATAAATATATATTTTTTGTTATTGTTGGGCACGCCATTTATGGCGTGTTTTTTCTTTATGATCTTTTTATAGAAAACAAACATTTTTTTTATCTTGATTTTTAAATTAATGTAAAACTTACCTTTCTCTCTCTCTTCAAAATCTGAGCCATACAAGAGAGGTGGAAATAAAGGCAAATCTTTATTTCCACCTCTCTTGTATGGCTCAGATTTTGTTACTTCACCCTAAGACAAAGCTGGTTTGCTTAGATAAGACCTAGATTCAATTTCACAGTATAAGACAATTTTTTCTAATAGAGTTTGGTATAAAAAAAATGCATTTAACAAATTGTACAAACCAGGGGTCAGCACCTATTAAGATAAAAGAGCCAAAAGTTGCAATTTACAAAGTTTTTGTTTGATGTGCAAACGAAAAAGATTTATGTAAGTACATGGTCTACATCATATTATTTAAACGATTATACCAGGGGTCGGCAACCTGCAAACATTGTGTGGTGCTTTCTATGTCAAGATGCGCCTCTTTAGCTCTATGGAGCTAAAGAGGCGCATCTTGACATAGAAAACTGGAACAATTTTTATCAAACGCTTAATTACGATATTTTTAGAACCTGTTTTTACTGCAGAATTGTCACGTATTACAACTAAGATTTTATTTAATAATAAAATTTCAGAGTTTCAATAAATTAAACTCCGAAATAGTTTTGTGTAATATGTTATAGTAGAAACAGAGTTGTCTTTTCCTATGATATAATCAAAAATATAGACATGAAATGCAAGTATAATCTGCAAGTACAATCTACAATAATATTGTTTGTCCCATTAAATTGTAAGCACCACATTTCTTCAGAAAAGTCAATATATGGGACCAAATCAAGCTTAATGAGAGTGATTCAGACTGTGGATCTGCAAATCGATGTCTCACCAAGTGCATTAAGAACAGCATTTGCAATCTTTGTTGTATAACTTATTGGATACCCTTCATTTTTAGATATCTTATCTTCCATTTTACCGATAAAATTTGCATGTTTCAAAATCTTCTGAACTTTAACTACTAGAATTCCCCGTATTTTCAAACAATTGTCTATAATTTGTTTCAAATTCTTTTCTTTTAGGTAGCAGGTTTCGCGGATGTGTTGTAATAGGTTCTGACACAATATTGCATTGACCTTTGCACCCATTAAAAGATTTTTGAAATTCATAAAAGAGTTTGTCTTTCAAGTTTTTAAATCCTCTTAGCTATTTATAACACTTGTCTTCTTATTTGCACTTTGTGTTCATTTAAACACAAATTTATAATTTTGAATAGAAGACTATACTTTACTTTGCACGTCATTCTCCGTAAAACATGGTATCGTCATTTATATATATATTCCATAATTGACATCATTCAATTGAGATTTCTTTAACAACATTACTTAATCAAGGAATATTACTAAATTCTAAAAGGAAATGACATTTTCCTAATAATGCTTTATCTCACATAATTTTAAAAAATCCATCAGTGGTTTCTCAGTTAAATTTCCATATATAAAATTTCTTGGCTTTGAAATAATGGAAGCGCGATCAATTTGCACAATTAAATTATTTTCTGATACCTTATACATCTAAAATACAGTATATATTTAAATTTATACAATGTGTAATAGTTAAAGAATATGTGTTATTTAAGCAAATTTTCAAACTTTTGACGATACTTCATATATATATATTTATATATATATATATATATATATATATATATATATATATATATATATATATATATATATATATATATATATATATATATATATATATATACAGTGCGAATTATAATTAACAGTAACTTTTGTAGAGTACAGTACAATGTTATAAATCAAATGGATCAACTTGCAATCCATTCTTTTCAATACACAGATGGAGTCTTCGGAAAGTGCGGTTATCAATGGAATGCAACACAGATACAGGCACGTCAGCAAATGCTTGTTGAATCACTGTTTTCGATTCTTCTTTGGTTTTCACCTTTTCCCTCACGATTTTCGACTTCAACATCCCCCACAGAGTATTGTCGCAGAAGGAAAGATCTGGGCTACGTGGAGGCAAGTGGGTTGGTCCAAATTTACCTAACCGGCGATCTGCCAAATTTTTATTCAGAAATTTCCTCGTTTTTAGGGTAGTGTGGGCAGGTGCTCCATCCTGCTGGAAATGTGAAGAAAGCAAAATGCATTTTTCATTTAGAGCTGGCAAAAACCGTGTCTGCAAAAGCTGAATTTAAGAATCAACTGTTATAGAACCCTCCATAAAAAATGGCCCAATAAAGTACTTTCTAGACACTGCTGCCCATTCCATAATTGTTGTCGGATGCTGGGAAATTTGTTCATAAAAATATGGGTTTGCCTTGTTTCCATGCTGATTTGTGACCCTTTGCCACACTCATCACTGAAAAAAAATATTGTCACAACGTCTGGCATTATTATACTTATTCAATATTTCCTGGCAAGAAGTTACCCGTGTTTCATAATCAGTTTCACTTAAGAATTACACTTTGACTGGCTTCCAACTTCTGTAGCCCAGATCTCTCAGTTGTTGCCACAAAGCCATGTCAAGCTCCTCTGATCCTTGCCTGGAAAAAAAAAATGAAAGTAATAGTTCAATAAAGAATATTGTATTGATTCAATAAATAGAAGTAAAAGGAGACCTACCTTACTGATGCCTTTTTTTTCTTGAACTGATTTTAAAAGGATTTTCTTGAACTGATTGTTACACTGTGTTGTGTGTGTCACTACGTTTATTTGGACGACCAGGATGATTTTTGTCAAGAATGGATCCATTTTGGAATAATTTTTCTGACCAAAATTTAATACATTCTTCACGAGGTGGTTCACAGTCAAAATGTTCACGTAATTTGGCCTTCATTTTCTTTTAGCAAGAAAATTTAAGTAAACGTTTTTTACTAGAATACCTACAATATGCTGTGGGTATTCTGGCAAAAAACTTTACGCTGGGCGCGTTTTTGTTAATTAATGACTTGGCTGTGTAACACCACACATTACTTGTTGACTGTTACATCAATTGGATTTAACTATAGTTATGTATAAACGAATCATACTCTTCAAATCACTCAAAAAAGTTACAAAAATAACCTGCTCTGGTATTTGCATTTCAGCGGAATTTTCAGAAGTTCAGAAGATAAATCTTCACTACAACCTGAACTTATGGGAATGTCAATTATACGGTTGTGATAAAACAATGCGATTAATCCTTAAAAGTAATGAGCACCGATGAACCAGTGAAGTAGCACTGGTGATTATTCAGCTCTACTTTGTAAAAAAAGAAATGTAAATGAAAACAATCTAACCAATCTCTTCGAAAAAACGCACACATATGAAGATGTGAAAAAGATTTATTCCAATTGCAAATAATATTAGTTTTTACATGAAACCTTTTGTTTAAATTGGAGAGCCAACCCTTTTAAGTGTTGGACAGCAAACGCAAAACATTATTCTAACAGAACTTGCTTTAAAATTTTGTTATTTACCGGTGGTAGTGTACATAGTGAAACATCTCTAATTATAACTATGACTCATTTTTTGTTTACTCTTGGTGGGAACACATTAATAACTACATTAAAAAAAAGAAAACAATTACACCTAATTAGTGTGTTTCGCTAATTTTTTTTTTGTTTAACCAATGCTTTTGATTTTCATAAATATTTTCATACAAGGCCGCTTGAGAATGGCTTGGGGCCTTGGGGAAAAATTAAGTTGTGAAGCTCCAAAATCAAAGAATTTTCTATGCAATTACCTTGTAAAGACTGTGGTATATAGCAACTATTTAAGGCAGCCATTCAACTATTTGGGTCTGGAAATAAATTGTCTAGTTGTTGGAGCGGCAGTTCTCTCATTTTGTCGTGCTCCTTTAACATTTAAATGATATGATGTTAAAAATTAGAAAACGAAAATAAATTACTTTATTATTTTAATGATAATTTATTAAAAAAAAAAATTTTTTTCCCACATTTTGACTTATTCAACATTTTGTCGACTTAGTAGGTATTTAAAATTAATTAGTCGATTTAGTCGACAGTCGAATTATTTAATATTCGTAACAAAGTTAGATTTCAGTAAGGTTGAAAATTTTGTTGTATTTCATGCGTTTAGCAAACATGGAAGATTATTTTTAAATACTCTTAAGTTTACATATTTTTTATGCCCAAATTTTCATGCACACATTCTCTGTTTTTACCCACACTTTTGGTAACGAATTTCCTATTTCTGAAATCATCAACGTGAGAAAAGGAGGTTTGTAAATATTGTCTTAAAATAAGCAAATTGTAATTTTTCATTACTTAGTTATTGCTTTCTATTTAAACTATTAATAACCAAATTCTAATTTAACTGTCAGTTTTAAAACTAAATTCTAGTTTAAGTAAATTTCATAGTCTTTATTATGTAATAATAATAATAATAATATGTACATACATATATAAAGGCTTGCATGCAGTGCCGCTAAGAGAGGGGTCGCGAGGGACAGTTTTTCCCGGGCGGCAGATATCGAAGGGGCGCCAACTAAAAAGAAGGTACCTAAAAAAATGGTCCTTCCTATATAGTATAGGGAAATTTTGATAAATAAGGACGCCAATCAGGGTTACTGTCCCAGGCGGCGTGACTGCTCTCGGCGGCCCATCTTGCATGCTAGTCGAAAAGTTTCTTCCATAAACTGTAGTTTTAAAGAGAGCTTTAATAAAACAGACCAGAAAAAGTTTAAGAACTTAAATATATATTTTTTTTCTTGAATAATAGACTGCCTGCCCCAACCAAACCCTCAGTCTATGTAGCAGCACTCCGCTGCAAGTCAGGCAATAAGATAGTCGATGTAGCAGCATTCCGCGCATGTTTTAAAAAGAAGTTTTTAAAAAACAAAAGCACTAACGGGTGATGCGGAAGTTATCGGACAAATCCTAATTTCATTATTTGAGCATAACAATTAGTTTTTGTGGTTTTATGCGTAGGCATAAACGTTCTATAATATATAAACTTTATTATTTGAATCACAATTATTTAAAATGAGGTTAAATGCAGCTGAACGAGAATCTTTTTGAAAGCGACTAAAAATGTTTTTTGTAAATAAACCTAAAATAAAAAAATAAAAAAATCGTAAATCATTTTGAAAAAGAAGGATTTGCTCGAAGTACAATATATGATGACCTAAAAAGACTTCAAACTGTTCGATCGTTTTCTGATAGAAAGCACCCTGGTCGTCCGACATCCTGGACTAGATAAAAGAAAGCCGAATTAACGAGACTTGTCAACAATCGAAAAGAGGTCAGTCAGAGAAAAATAGGCATTAAATTCTGTGTAAATCAATCGACAATTGGTCGTCAGTTAAAAAAAATGAATATTAAATATAGAAAACGTGAAAAGACTCTAAAATACACTATAGAATAACAAATAAAGGCATAGAAAAGAAGCAGGAAACTAGTTAACCAACTCTATAATACAAAATCGCTTCTAGTCATCGATGACGAAAAATACTTTTGTTTTGCAGGGGACAACATGCCTGGAAATTCTGGATACTACACAAACAACAAAAAGACATGCCCAGAAAGTATTCATTTTATAGGAAAAGAGAAATTTCTAAAAAAATTATTAATGTGGATAGCCATATCTGACCGTGGTATGTCCGAGCCATTGTTTCGCACTTCCAAGGCTGTAGCGATCAATTTTTCAATCTATATTAAGGAATGTTTAGAAAAACGAATTCTTCCATTTATTCACAAGTATCATTGAGACTTTAACTGTTTATTTTGGCCAGATTTAGCAAGTTCTCATTATTCTAAAGATTCTCTAAATTGGATGGACCAATATGTCTATTACGTTGATAAAGAATCCAATCCCCCAAATGTGCCTCAAGCACGACCAATTGAAAATTTTTGGGGACATTTAACACAGAAGGTTTACGAGGGAGATTGGCAAGCTTCAACAGAGCAAGTTTTGATTGATTGCATTAAACTAAAACTACAAAAAAATGATTTGAACTTTTTACAGTCGCATATGAAAGGCGTCAGAGCAAAATTGAGATCAATTGCATATGGTGGTATTTTTTCATATAAAAAATAATATAATTTTGTTAAAAGATAAATGCTTTATTTAAAAAAAGTATAATAGTAGTTTGTTTTTTATTTATAAATAAGTTATTGAGGTTTCTATTTTGTCGGATAACTTCCGCATCACCCGTTATAATTAAAATCTTTCCAGTCATTACTTTTTCGGTTTTTTAAAAAACAATAAAACTTAATATACTTCTGCAGTATTTTAATTGCTTTGTCTATATATATATATATATATATATATATATATATATATATATATATATATATATATATATATATATATATATATATATTATATATATATATATATATATATATATATATATATATATATATATATATATATACATATATATATACATATATATATATATATATATATATATATATATATATATATATATATATATATATATATATATATATATATATATATATATGTATATATATATATATATATGTATATATATATATATATATATATATATATATATATATATGTATATATATATATGTATATATATATATATATATATATATATATATATATATATATATATATATATATATATATATATGTATATATATATATAGTCAAAGCAAATAAAATACTGCGGAAGTATATTAAGTTTTATTATTAAGTTAAATATATATGAGAGTACATATGATATAATAATGACAATATATCATATATATTGTCATTATTATATCATATATACTCTCATATTATATACTAAATATATTATATTATCAATATAAACATGTATTTTACATAAATATTACAGATGTATACGATTTAAATAAAATGAACAAAAAAACTAAACATTTTGTTGGTTGCAGTAAAGATATAAAACTTTTAATTTGTGTTTTTATATAATATATCGATTATGCATTATAATTGGTAATTCATTAGTGATATACATTAAATTTTCTATTTCTTAATATAAGTCTAAGTAGTAAAGTTTTTAATATATTGGATAACAATAACAATACACAACATTTACATTTTTTTAGCAACTAAAAAACTTTTAAATGTTTAAAAAAGCTAATACAATTACTTACTCTATTAATTCGATATTCTTTAGTTTTATTAACATTTTATGAAGTTATAAATAATCAAAATACACTTTAGACTAGTTACTTGCTATATGTCATTTTTTTGAAAGATTTATAAATCAAGCAGGTGATTACATGAGAAGAGATATAAAAATAATTTTTTTTATAACAGTTTCAAAAGTTTAAAAGGTTAAGAGCAGTTTATTTATGAAAAAATTTGTTTTATTATTTTCTATCACTGTTAAAATTATGCTTATATATTTCATGCTAAGTTTTTTTATTATAATGTTTTTAGATACTATCTTTGCTGCCATCGCCACTAAATAATAAGTCGCCCACAATATGTATGTATTAAAGAGTTTATATTAAAAGTTCCAGACAAATCTAAAGGTGTTTTCTTTGTGTTTACTACTTTTTTCATTCTAATATTTAGCTGTGTCTAGATCTACTCCTATTGGTGGTAAGATTACATACTATAGTTCTCGGGTAACCCGAGAACTATAGTTTATAATCTTACCACTAATAGAATTTTAAACTAAAAATTTTTTTTATGTAGGGAGGGAAGGGGGGAGGATAGAGCACACCATCTTCCTCCGAGTTTATTGTGCCACTCTAGTATATATTGTAATGTAGTAAATTTAAATTAAATTTTGAATGATAGACTTACTTTCTTATTTAAAGAGCGTCTTTTTTTAAAAAGACGCTCTTTAAATAAATATACAAGCTTTTATATGAATGAATATAAAAAATATATTTTTGATAATAGAGTGTATTAAACCACAACCCCCATTTCCACAATGACATAAAAATACACTTCTTATATTTGGCAGTGGTCTGAAAGAAAATTTTAATACCTTTTGTAAATAAAATTACTTATTTCTCAAAAAAGACGCTCTTCTATAGGAAAAATAAGAAATTTTTGGTGGTTAAGATGGTGGTTTAGCACCTGCTCGTACTCACTATATATATATATATATATATATATATATATATATATATATATATATATATATATATATATATATATATATATATATATATATATATATATATATATATATATTTATAGAGAGAGAGAGATTTTTTTAACAATTAAAAATAAAGTTCAGTTTTAAGTTGCATAATTTTTAAAACAAAACTTCTACTTTAGAATTCAATTATATTTCTAAGCCATTCATACAATAAGTATTGGACTCTTCAGTCAATATATGAATTCGATTCTGGTTTTCATTCAAAAAAAATTGTTGTAAACTAATTGACACTTCTTTTACATGCGCAAACATTGCGCAAAAATGCTCAAACGCTTCAACAAACAAAGAAAATTTTTTGTAAAGTTTTATAAAAGATTAAAATTTAAAGTTTATTAAGAAAGTTTTTTTGTACTTGTAAACATTTTTAAATAAAGAGATTTTAATCTGAAGAAAAGAATGTATTAATTATTGAAACGTTATTAATAATAGAAACAAGATTAAATAATCATTCATTTTCAAACAGAAAAAAGTTTTGATAAAGTTAATCAAACTAATAAACCTTGATTTAACAAGATATGTAAAAATTTTATAAACGAACTCAAGAAAAAACTTTAGCCAAGTTTTCGGAATGGTTGAAGAAAAGTTAATAATGGTAAACTTTAAAATTTTGTATACACTACTGATTGCTACTATTTTGATTTCGGTTTTCACATGCTTCATTTCTTATATAATTGGAGTTAAAGTAGGAAACATTATTTCATCGTCCGTTGCATTTATTAGTGATACCGGCGACGAAAAACCTAACTCGAGTGTTTTTACATTTGGATTGTCGCTTAGTTGCATGATGACTTTTATTATTATTGTTATGAGATATTACCAAGTGAAATTATTCATCGAAACAGATAAAAGTTGTAATTGGATCAATCAATTTTCGTTGATTTGCGGTTTAACACTGGTTTTTGGTAAATTAACGGTGGCTGCATTTCAAATATCAAGCATAAAAGCTATTCATTATTTCGGCGCTGCAATGTATTTTGGTGGTACAACCTTATTTTGTGCAACACAGAGTTATTTTACTTATAGAAAATTAAAAAATAAATACCAATTAGTTTTTCTAGTTCAAGTTACATCGACTGCTGTAATGATAATTTCGTTGATAATATTTGGGATTTTTATGACGCCTTCCTTAAGCAAGTATAATCGCAAAGGTGGAAATGTTGCACAGTCTTTTGAATGGCTTCTTGTTTCATGCCAGTTTTCTTTTTTATTAACCTTATTGTATGACTTTAGAAGTTTTGAAATTGAACTAAAATTCAGAGAGATTAAGGTCGTAGACAAAATCGTTATAGAGAGTGAGGAATTAGTAGCCTCTACACCCGACATTAAGATAACCTAATAAAAAATTGGAAATATTCAATACTACAAATATATTAGCAAAATATTATTTTTACGTTACATATTGAAGGTTATTTAAATTCAAAGTTATTTAAATTCTTAAGCTAAAATATGTTTTACCATCATCCAAGTTGTTTTACCCTTCTTTGTCATAAATAAGTCCGTTTCAATAACTTTATAATTTAACAAGCTTTTGGTGCATAAAAATATTTTATGAGCAATCAGTGACGGATCCAGAAATTTTTGGTGTGTTTTTGTGTGTGTTTATGTTAAAATACTATTGTGTTTTTATCACATTTGCGTACCCTTAAAAAAAAAAAAAAGTTTTTATTTCACCCCCATCCACTTCTCTCCATCCCCCGCCCCTTACCCCTGGATCCGTCACTGTAAGCAATTTCTTTACGATTCACGGTTGGTTAAATTGAGCATTACTAAACGATAATTTGTCTGACTTTAAATGCGTGAATTTGGGAATTTACTTACCAAAGTTACCATACAAACATACAAAAAAGATAAATAGAAAAAATTAAAATCGAAAAACAAAAAAAAACAAAAATAAGGAATTAAAAAGTTAAAAAAAGCAATGCCATTATTGATAATGATTAATGTCAGCAATTATTTAATTTAGTTTTTTAAACTTACAGGCTCATTGAATTTAAGATTTAATTTTAGAAACTAATTAATTTAGAAAAAGAATTGGTATTTTAAAGTAACTATATTTTGTTTCTACATAATTATTCTTTTTTTTTTTTTTTTAACCGTTTATGAAAACCATTTTGCTCCCTCTTCCCTTAATCTTATTAATTTAAAAACAAGCCATTCTTAATTAAAACCATTGAGAATCATTAATCAGTAGAATGGTTACAAAATAATAAAGTATTTTTCATTTAATCCCAAAATTGTTTTTGCAAATCGATAATTGCAAAAGTACTCTTATCGAATTCGATATAAATCGAGTACGATTATCGAATTGCAAAAGTCAAGACTTTAGGTACTTCTCTACTATTAAATAAGTGAAAAAGTTAATTTTTTTATTTTTTTGATTTTTGTTAAATATTGACCAAAATTTTACGAGGAATTCAAAAATATTCATCTCAAAGCTCCAGCTCATACACTTTATAAGTATTTTAGGTTAATATGATTGTTTACATTTGATAATTCGTATAGCAACAGTTGCGAAGGGGTAATTTTCTTGGATTACTGTGAATTATTTTTTTTTAATTAGAACAAATTTACTGTAATTGAATATTTTTATTCTAAGGGCTAATATAGACCAGTTTAGATTTGGTTTAGAATATTTTTAGTATGATGGAACACTGCCATTGTTTGTTTTTTGCTTCGTGTTCGTGGAGGACTTTTATTTTATTTTATGCGCTTGATTATTTTTATTAGCTTTGATTTTTATTTACTGAATCATAGTTATATAATGGTAAAATAAAAAAATACCTACAAAAAAAGTAAAAGATGTTTTTATGGTAATCAGCATGCAAACTCATTAACGAGTTTCACTCCTGAACAAGATGGTCAGAAAGCTTTTGATGTTAATATTAGATCTATAATTTTATTTCCTGAAATAAGAATCAGTCATAAAAATGCTAAAAAATTTTCTATGATAGTGAACTTAGCCGAGCCAGTTGGAATTAAGTCTTACAATGATATTGATGATCGACTTCTAGAAAGTTACCTTGAAGCTGCTGATGAATGTATGTTAATAGTTGGTTCTGTTTCTAGAAACACTGGCAATAGCATTTCTGAATGCACAGCTTCATTAGTTGGAATCTGGCAAAAAAAAAAGGGCATGACTCGTTGAATGGTATTATTATTATCTTACAAACCAATGATAAGTTAATCGATTATCAAATAATGTCAAAAAAATGCAAAAATTGCCAAGTTCGGTCTAAAAAGAAAGGGACTAATGAATATAATATGTGGAAGAGCTCCCATAAGCAACATAAATCCCAGCTCCCATAAATCCCAACTCCCTTAAGCAACATAAATCATAATAAATCAGTTAGTTCAATGGAGTCGGATCGGGCAGTTGCAATATTTCATAGGTCAATTTCTAGACATAACTTGAAATATAAGAATTACATCGGAGATAGGGATACCAGTTCATACTTAAAAGTTGTAGAATCAAAACCTTATGGTGACGAGTTTTTAATTCATAAACTTGAATGTGTTGGTCAAGTTCAAAAACGTTTAGGTACAAGGTTAGGTAATTTAAAAACAAAGTACAAAAGTAAATTGTGGTCAGGTGGAAAAAAAGTTTTTGGAAAGTGGTTTGACGGAGAGAGCTATCAATTTATTACAGTCATACTATGGTATGGTAATGGTCAAAACTAAGGTATGGCAATACTATGGTATGGCAATACTGTCCTCTTACAAAAGATAGCTGGTGTAAATAGCGATCTAATAAAATGCCACACTAACAGCTGCTATAAGATGAACTTGAACCAATTTTTCAATAACTGAGTGAGGATGCATTACTTAATAAATGCTTGCATAGTTTGACTCAAAATGTCAATGAGTGCCTTAGTTCACTAATTTGATCTCGTTGCCCAAAGAGAATTTATTGCAGTAAAAAAATTTTAAAAAATGGTGTATGTTCTGCAATTATAAACTTTAATTATGGCTATAATGGATTGAAAAAAGTATTTATTAATCTAAATATTCCTGCTGGATATTTTTTCCATAAAGGTTCTGCAAAAAATATTTAAAAATGTAAACAAAATACAAAGGAATTTAAATGTAAACAAAAGCATTTAAGGCATGAAAGAAAAGGTTACATTGATGTCAACAAGGAATTTGAAGGTGGCGATTGCTATAAAACTGGATCTTTTTAATATATACATGACTTGAGTTAATTTTTTAAATGATATTGAACTTAATTTGAGTTTTTTAAAGAATTGAAAGTTTTGCTTTAGGTGCTCGCCATTTCCTAAAATTTTCAGGATGCTGTTGATCAAATCAACAATCAAAACAAAAAATCAGTAAGTTGTTGATCAAACGAAATTTTTCCAAAAGTTTTAAAATGAGTATGACTACAATATAAACCTCAATCAAACAATCCCACTTACCAGATATTTTACTTACTAGATAATTTTCTTGGGGGGATTTTGGGGCAGCAGAACATGAATGTTGTCATAAATGTCTTATAACTAAATCTAGAATTTACATCCAACTTTGGTTTTGGTTCACATTGTTCTTTGTCATTTTATTAATTAACCCTGAAACTTTCAGCATAAATACTTTATTAGTTCCGAAGTATTTTAGGAAACAGAGTCAGAACTTTTTTGCCTTTTATCATAAATTCGGCGCATGCGCAATGAATTTTTTTTTTTTTGACTTTACTTTCAATTGTTTCTAGTGACCATTCGCATAATTACTTCCTTCATACTCGCATAAATTACTTCCTTATTTGATAAAATCAGTCAATTAAATTTTTAATTTTAATAGTAGAGAATTGATCTGTATATTAGAAATACAATAATAAAACTTTGCATCATAAGAAAATTTATTTAAAAAATAATTATAATAAAAATAAAAATAATTATAATAAAAACAACTCTTTAAGAAGCTGCTACCATAAAGTCATTCACATTTAAAATCTAATAAATTAAAAAAAAATCTTAGTAAGGGTTTTAGCATCAGATATTATGTTTGTAATAAGTTTCTTGAATTTTGGCCATGTCATTTCATACTTTATATATTGCTTTTTGAGACTCCTGTAACTTTTTAATTTTCAAAGATTCCAACAGTCTTTACAGAAATTTTAACAGCGTTTACTTGCTTATCAATTCATATATTTGTTTTAAAATTTGGATTGAATTTTTCAAATGTTTTTTATGTAATTATTGTTCATTATCTCATAACGATTACTTTTGTTATTAGTGACTTAATTGCTCATCGCACTAAATGCATTGGCGTTTGTACTACTGACTCTGCGAGATAAACCTGCTTTATTTTTATCTCGTTTGTGTGACCATTGATTTAGCTTAGCTTCTAATTGTTCTCCTTAGAATGGTGCAAATCATGCTATAATCTAAAACATTTGTCTAAATCTTTTTTTACATCAGATTATTATCATATGAAATTACAAATTACCATCATCTAAGATTATAGATTAACATCTTATAAGAATATAGATTAATATCATCTAAGATTATAGAAATAACATCATATAAGATTATAGATTTACATCATTTAAGATATTTTTCTTTCTTTTTACACTTAACTGAAGGAATATGGATTTAAAAACAAGCTTATAAAAACAAGAAGTTATGAAAACGAAACAAAATATAAAAATTACAAACGCCTCTTCGAAACAGTTTTAAAGTACTCAAAAAAGCAGTATTATACTAACCAAATACTTAACTCCAAAAATAATGTACAAAAGATGATGAACAAATAATGATGTAAAAAAATGTGGAGCTTAATGAAAGATTGGTGATTGGTAAAAAAATTATAAGCACTAATGGATTTCCCAAAAAACTCATTATAAATAAACGCGAAATTATTAAAGATTCTTTAATTTCTAATTCTCTTATTCATGCGTTTGTTAATATGGGCACAAGTTTGGCTCCAAAAGCAAAAAACAGTAAAACTAGCTTCAAATCGTACTTAACCTCTAATAACGATCTTATGGGAAAAAAAAGTTATCTGAGAAAGAACTATTTGATGCTGTAAATTTATTAAAATAAAATAAAGGTAATCGAGTTAATGATGTAAAAAGCAATGTAATAATCAAACCAAGAATTTGTTTAAAAACTTTTGCTTATTTTCAGTCTTTTTTTAGAACAAGGAATCTTTCCTTATAAACTAAAAGCTGCAAGGGTGATACCATTTCTAAAATCTGGAGAATCAACATGTATCGCAATTTACAGACCTATTTCAAAACTCCCATGCTTTTCAAATATATTAGAACATATTATGTATAAAAGACTTTCTCTTAGATATTAATACTATTCTTTTATAATAAACAATTTGGGTTCAAAAAAGGTCACTCTCCTGATCAGGCAATTGTTCATCCTTTTCATGGTATTCTCATATCTTTTGATGAAAATAAACATACTTTAGGCGTTTTTAGTGATTTCAGCAAGGCTTTTGACACTGTAAATCATTTTATTTTATTAACCAAAAATATAAGGTATTAAACACTCGAACCTTAAATGGTTTAAAAGCTACTTGTCAAAAGATAACAATATATTTATTATAATTGCAGAAAAACTAACAATATACAAATAAAGTGTGGAGTACCACAAGAATCTATATTGGGACCGTTAATGGGGCTGTTCTTTTTTCTTATATCAATGGCTTATGCAAATCTTCTAATGCATTAGACATAATCTTGTTTGCAGATAATATTAATCTATTTTATGCTCACAAAGATATAAAAATGTTAATTAAAACTGTAAACACAAAACTACTATACCTTGCTGAATGGTTTAAACCAAGTTTACACAGTACTATACATTGCTGAATGGTTTAAACCAAGTTTACACAGTACTATACATTGCTGAATGGTTAAGAGCAAACAAATAATCTTTAAATTTAACTAAAACAAAATATACTTTTTTCGATTGCTATCATGAACGAGTCAAAATTCCATAAAAACTTTTTAATTTTTGAATAATTTCAAAATAAAAAGAGAAGTATCATTAAAATTTCATGGCGTACTCCTTGATGAAAATGTAACATGGAGAGGTCCTATAAAATATATTGAAGGTAAAATATCAAGGAGGATAGGCCGACTTTATAAGGCAAACTTTTTTTAATTCAAGTTGTTTAAAACTCTTATGTTTCTTCTTCGTTCATTTCTATTATAGTTACGCTAACATTGCTTAGTATAGTACCAATAAAAATTAATTGGAAAAACTCTTTAATATGCAATAATATGCAATCAGAATATTATATTTAATGAAAGCCGCTATACACTCTCCCAATCTTTATTTACTAAGTTAAATATACTAATTATCTACAAAATAAATATATTTCATTTTTTAATTTTTATGTTAAAAATTAATAAACATATTATTCTAAAAAACTTTATTCTGTTGTTTAATACAAATCAGTATAAATACTTAATTAGATACTCAAATAACACCTATATACAATCTAAAAGTTATTTCGCAGAGTTTTCAATTTCAATTAGAAAACCAAAGGCATTGAATAAAATACTCACAACTGAACTCAAACCTCTTACAATGTTTAACGAGTTTAAGGCTAAACTTAGACATTTATCACTAAAGAATGATATACTGCAAAACTGTTTCAGATATTGCAATATACCTTTTGATTGACATAAATAAAAAGTATAGAGTAAAACCGGGTCAAGTTTCACACCGTATCATTCCGCACACTGATCGAAATTATCAAATAAAAACTAAATGGATAGGCTATGGCTATAAAAAAATCATAATAGTGGCTATTATAATGGCTATAAAAAAATTATAATAGATTCAAACGCAGAACTATCTTTTCTATTCGAATTGATAAAATTATATGCCGATTCAGCTCCTTTTTTTTCTTTTTTTATACAACTTTAACAAGGAGTCAAAATTTTATATATTTTTTATTGTTGCGAACAAAATAGCGCTTGAACCGAAACTGATATAAAAAAAGTTTTAAGCATTATCTTGTTGAAAATTTATCTTTAATTTTGAGAGTATAATTTTTATGCAGCTAGAACAAAAAGCTAAATTCAAAAAAGTAAAAAAAATTCTTTTTTCTGATAAAACCGCACACTCGATTAATAACTTAGTTTAGTTTTTCGCAAGTGACTAAGCGTCTATCTTCATCTAATTAACTTGCTTTAATTCCGGTTTAATTAAAAATAAGCTGTAATATTATTTGTTAATATAAATATCTCTTACTCATTAAAAACCAATTATTATATTATTTCTCAATATAATCATCACTTACTCAATTCAGTTTAACTCACTCACTTTAACATGTCAGTTAAAAAAATAAAAAACATACAAGGAAGACGATATACTAGCCGCATTAACTGATATGAAAAGAAATAAAATATCACTGAGAAAAGCTACATTTAAGCATGGGGTTCCAGTCTCAAGGCTCAAAGATTTCAAAAATAACAATAACAAAGGCTTCCATGGCTCAGGTGCAACAACGGTACCCTCTAATGAAACAGAAAGATTGATGGTACATGCGTTCCAATTACTTGACGGGGTTATGGTTTAACCTTAAAGGCGAAAATCAATAGCCCTTATTCAAAAATGGCAAGCCTGGTAAAGGCTGGTTTTATGCCTTTATGAAAAAATGGTCAAAAGACATTTTAACAAAAAAGTGGATAACTTAGCATCTAAAAGAGCCGCTTCTTGTACGCCAGTAATAATTGATCACTTTTTGAATGCGTCACCAAGCAATATCAAAAGACTGATACAACTTTTGGGTCCCATATTTAGAATTGTGATGAAACAGGTTTTTTGGGTGATCTAGGTAAACCAGCGTATTGTGTCGAAAAAGGACAAGACGTGCATTTAAACTTACTGGCAACAATGAAAAATTCATTATACTGTAAAAAGCTCATTATACCGTAAAAAATTCCTTTTACTGTAAAAAATTCATTATACTGTAAAAAATTATTGCAACGCTGATGGGTATTTTGCACCACCATTTGTGATATACAAAGCCTTAAGAAACTTTGTTCCTCAGTGATTTCAAAATCAGGTCGGATGGAGCACGATACTTTTATTGAATGGCTAAAAGTAGTATTCATACCCGAAACTGAGCAAATTGGTGATATTCATATTTTAGCATTAGATGGGCATACAACTCACATAACTTAGGAAGCGTATTTCACATATTCTACAACCATTGGACAGAGGTATCTATTGTCATGTCAAACAAGCATGGAAAAAAAATTTTACAAAGCATTACAAAGACTCAAAATATATGAATTTAGATAAACAAAATTTTCCACCATTGATCATACTGCTGTACGAGAGTGGTAAGTGTTTTACACGCATGCATGCAATCGCTAGTTTCCTGTACACTGGCTTATTTCCACTTAGTAAGAACAACATAAATCATAAGACATTAGCAGTCACACAAACGTTTAATCCACCTAAATCAACTTTTGCAGCTCTGCAGTACCGACACCATCTTGCTCAGACACAGCTTCTTTATCTTCAATAGCCGCCGCAGCACCTACTTCAATTGCACACCGATTGCCATCTTTCTCAACTATAGCAGCTTCAAGTTTTTATAGGTATCAAGTATGTGTTGAGCGTTGCAAAAACAGTATCGAGGTAGAGTTGAAGCAGTTTTTTTAAGCCAGAAACCAATCGCATGTTAAGAAATCCAAGCAGTGCAACATGTCAAAACTTGGCGGGAAATGTATTACCAAAGAAAATGTGATCAAGTTCCTCAAACAAAAAGATGAAGAAAAAGTAACAAAGGAAGTCGTGAAAGTTGCTAAACTTAACGCAAAGCGTAGACTTTCTTTGCCAAGTACTCAAATGCCTGACCATAACAATGCTGAGCAACCTCAGCAAAACAATAATGAAGAACAAGTACCAGCAGCCAAACGAATAAAAGTTGCAAAATGTAAAAAGTGTTGAGTACAGTTATACACAGAAATGTTGCAATGCGAAAATTCGATTTGTCGGAAACGGTTGTGCAAAGAAACATGTTTACTAAAGAAATATGTAGTTGGAACTAAATTTTATTGTTGCAAAAAATGTAAAAACTTTAATATAGTTTCCTAAATATAAGTTGTGTTAAAAAAATAATAAAAAAAAATTTTAAAATTTAAAAATTTCAATGTTTCCTCAAAAGCCGTTTTATCAGAATGTCGCCTAAATCCGCACAATTTTTTTTCTTTACATTTGATATTTTCATTTTTTTTTTTTTTTTAACATATATTTATATTATCTTATGTAGTCTTTTATTACCTATCTAATTCAAAAAAATGAAAAAAAAAAAGTTATTTAATTTTTATTGATAAGTGTGCGGTTTGACCCGGTTTTACTTTTATTATTTTAGAAAAAATTGTGTTAAATGCACTTGAAACTTTTAAAATTTATTAATGTTTTTGCTTGATATGTATTTCTTTGATTGATATGTATTACTTTGTTTGATTGTATTTCTTATTTTTAAATGCTATTACACTAGTCGCATTAGGAATGGACACCCCAGTAATTTTTACCATTTTTCTTTGAAAAGTTGACATATCATGCATATGGTGTGGATTTAATTATTTATTTTTATATTTAAACCACGTCATCTATTACTTGGCTTATAGGAAATCGCAAATTTTAATCGTTTATATCAATTTTAAACATAATTATGGATTATTATTGTTAATTGGTGTCAAAAATGAGTCATTGCTCTGCTAATGGGTTTCTCTAGTAAAAGGCGAATTTTTATGCTTTTGTGAAAATTAGTCTATTTATTGTAATGACTAATAGTTAATTACGATATTAATTAATATATCCATAATTCTTTTAAGTCATTTATACAAGGTCATTGTTTTGAAGTCATTTAATTGAATTTTAACTATTGCTGGTGAAAAGTCGACAGTGCTCTTGAAGATTAAATGTGTTTTTTAAAATTGTACTTTTATTTACAATGGCTAAAGTATATTGGTCACCTACAAAGCGATGCAAAGCTATTACATTACGTAGAGAAGGTTATTCGTACATGGAAATTGCCAAGAAGTTGGCAAATGGAGCAACAAAATCTGGAATGAGGAAGGTGGGCGAAAGGTTTAAGGCAATCAATACATTCAAAAATATGCCAAAAAATGGAAAAATTAAGAAGATAATTGCCAACGATGACAGGATGATAATGAGGCTTGCACTTAAGAACCGAAGAGCAACTTCAACTAAAAATTAAAAATGATTTAGAGGCCGCCGGAGTTTCGGTTAGTTCAAGAACAATTCGCCAAAGGCTTTTTGAAAATGGTTTAAAAGCAAGAAGACCCAGAAAGAAACCATATTTAAACAAAAGCAACAAAAAAATCGTTTGATTTGGGCAAAAGAACAGAAGGAGTGGACAAAGGAAGACTGGCCAAGAGTTGATTGGAGTGATGAAAACAAGAATTCCATTTTTGGAAGTGATGGAATCAATTATGTGAGAAGAAGGCCCGGCGAAGATCTGTTACCTGAGTGCACATTGGTTACAATGAAGCATCCCATAAGTGTAATGGTTTGGGGATGCATGACCAGAGATGCTGTGGGTCGTATTCACATCGTGGATGGTATTTTAAACGCCAAAAAATACTAAGAAAACATATTAGAAGCCAAATTACTCCCATCGATTGATGATTTGTTTGAGAGCAAAACAGAAACCTGTGTGTTCCAGCAGGACAGTGCTACATGCCACACCGCAAAAACAGTCAAACATTGGTATAAAGCCAAAAAGATAAACGTTTTAAAGTGGCCTGGAAACATTCCGGATCTGAATCCGATAGTAAACCTGTGGTCTCGACTGGAAAATCTTGTAAGGAAAGAAAAACTTGGGAACAAACGAAAATTAATAGAGCCATAATCAAGTCCTGGTTTCACGTGATCAGCACTGAAGATTTGGGCAACTTAGTGGTCTCAATACCTCGTAGGATTGCCGCAGTAATAGAAAATAATGGATATCCAACAAAATATTAAGTTTTTTTTTTATAAGCCATTTTTTTAATAACATGTTTTGTAAGCTATAAAACGTAAATTTACCATAATTTTCCACTTTGTCATTCAACTGTTATATTTTTATATTAAAATTGTGAGTTTTGATCAAAATTTTAGTTTTTTTTTAATCTAAACACATCAAAAAATAATAATCAATATAGAAAACCGCATAAATATGGTTATTTTCTTTTTAAAAAAAACACACAAAAGTGAAGTTTTCATATATTTTGAAGGGGTGTCCTTTCCTATGGCCACTAGTGTAAATCAGGAAATAAAACTTGTTGTTATTCATTTTATTTTTGGTCCTAAGACTTTTGTTCGGTGCTCTAAAGTTTAATATTTAAAAAATATAAAATTTAAACTTATGATTTTGTAATAAATAAAAATTAAATATAATATTTCCATATTTTTAGACAATATATTTAGGTCAACAGCGCTTCTCCTTTCTTTTTTTATTAAAAAATAATGTTTTATTATTATACTACTTTAATATTTTTTTATTTTATGTAGTCAACGGAATATTTTCAAATTAACCTTTATATTTGCGGAATTTATCAAAAGGCTTGGCGATAAATCTTCTTATCGCCCCTGCTACCTATATATCATTTTAGTAACTTATGGAATATATTTGTGTATGTATATATATATAACTTACGGAATATATTTGTATATGTATATATATATATATATATATATATATATATATATATATATATATATATATATATATATATATATATATATATATATATATATACAGTGTCGGACAAAACGAGTGCAACCAAATAATGCTAATTTAGTATCTTTAGATAAATGCGCTGCATTTTTTCAAGTTAGAGAAATAACAATGTAACTGTTTAGAGACAAAGTTCTTCAAGTTTTATTCATCACAAAGTTCACTATTTGTGCACGAAAATTAATAAATTAATCAAAAGTATTAAAAAAACTTCATTTCCTTCTGGACAAAACAAGCGCAACTCGAAAAAATGTTGAGCAAGCTGTATTTTGCTATCAATATTTCGTGGCAAATCCTTTGTTGTCAATCACAGCCTTGCATCTTCGAGGCATAGATTCAATCAGGTGATCAATGAAACTTTGTGGAATCGCTGCCCAGGCCGTTTGGATTTGTTCAAACAGTTGATCCTTATTACGAACACCCTCACGATTAATTCTGCGGTTGACGATCTCCCACAGGTTCTCGATAGAGTTGAGATCCGGAGATTGAGGCGGCCAACCATCACCGATAGGTGGTTGTCTTGAAACCACTGCTTGACTACTTTTGCAGTGTGTTTCGGATCGTTGTCTTGCTGAAAAACCCATTTTATTGGCATATTCCATTCAGAATTGAGGTAACATAACATCTTTCAGGATATTTTTATACATGAAACGGTCCATTATTCCATTGTTTCGATGTATTGGACCTAGACCAATAGCAGAAAAACATCCCCAGACCATTACATTGCCTCCACCATGCTTCACGGTCTTATGGCAGCAACGTAAATCGAGGCGTTTTCCGGCCAGTCGACGTACACGGCAAATGCCATCGCTCCCAATGATGTTGAACTTCGATTCATCACTGAACAGGACAGTTCGCCATTTCTGCACATTCCAGTCAATATGAGATGTAGCAAACAGGAGTCTTTTCTTCTGGTTTTTTAGTGAAATCAGCGGTTTCTTTGCAGGGCGTCGAGAAACCAATCCGGCTTCAACAGCACGTCGTCTGATTGTTCGGTCCGATACAGGCAGCTCTAATTGCTTTTGTATCTCGACTGATGATATCCAAGGATCCTTCTTGACGGATCTGACGATCATAGAATCCTCTCTAGAAGTGGTGGAATGCGGTCTTCCACCTTTGTTATCTGCTGCCAACTTCCCCGAAGAACGATATTTGGAACATAGTCTTGATACGGTCCATTTTTTCACGCGATATTTATCACAAATACTTTTTTGTGATATTCCACTTACGTAATCGCCAATAATTTTCTTTCTTAGTTCCAATCCAAGACTGTCGGCAGCCATTTTTGCACTTGAAGTTATAAAAATAATACAAATAAATAATCACGCTTCTCAAGGCTTACCGTGTTACATTAACCTTAAGATGATACAATAATGCTCTGTGGAACACAACACGTCTTGGTTGGATGTGGACTGTATTGATGTAATGAAACACTTGTTGTATTTCACTTCTTCAATTGATGTTCTTCGAAAAACACTTTGATAAAACTTACTTCGATAAACTGTCTTGATAATACTGACTGATTGACTTTCATATGCTGACTGAATTACATGTCGATTTACATGTCTGTTATATAGCAAAATGAACCTGTGTGAACCTGTTCTGGAAGATTCTAGATGCTTCTTTTCGATGCTTCTGGAAGCTTCTGGATGCGTCTGGATGCTTCTGAATATTTCTGGATATTTCTGGATGCTACTTGATACTTCCAGATGCTTCTTTTGGAAACTTCTGGAAGCTTCTGCATGCTTCTTGAAACTTCTGGATACTTCCTTTAATTATTAAAAAACTTCCGTGACGTTGACACGGATCGGACTTAAGAAAATGAAACAAACCAAAAAAGTTGCATTTGTTTTGTCCGCTGCAAAATGGCACTTGTCAACGAAATTCTGCCTGTTTGCTGTCACCTATCAGCTAATTGCTCATGTCATGGCATGCTATGACTCCAGACTTCTAAACTGTTTGCTGTGGTAGTATAGTTCGTTTCGTTTTTAAGACATGCAAATTTAGGAACACTTTTTAGCATTGTTCGATGTTGGTTGCAAATGTTTTGTTCAATACTGCATATATATATATATATATATATATATATATATATATATATATATATATATATATATATATATATATTCATATATATATATATATATATATATATATATATATATATATTCATATATATATGAATATATATATATATATATATATATTCATATATATATATATATATATATATATATATATATATATATATATATATATATATATATATATATATATATATATGAATATATATATATATATATGTATATATAAATATATATATATATATATATATATATATATATATATATATATATATATATGAATATATATATATATATATATTTATATATTTATATATATAAATATATATATATGAATATATATATATATATATATGTATATATATATATATATATGTATATATATATATATATATATATATATATAAATATAAGAAAGTGAAATCAATAGTTGACGCAATTCAACTCAATAACAACAAGATTAGTTTAAATCCAGTATTTTGTATTCAAATATTATTGAAAAAGGAAAATCTGAAAACTTATCGAAAAAAATACTAAAAAAATTTTTTATTTATTTATTTTAGGTGCGCCTTAAAGACTTTACGTTCTTTTCACAGAGCACGTTGGAAAAGTATTTGAAGGGAAGCTTCATTTAAAACATTAACCTATATAAGTCAACTTTTAGCATCCGTCGCGCAGTGGTTAAAGTTATGACTCAGAACCCAGAAATCTGAGGTAAGATGCCAGTTCTAGCCCAACAAGCGACATTGGTACGCAATGAAGCGTGAACTGCTAGTTAAATGCTCTTCCGCGGTGCTCTGTGATAAGACCGTTAGTACTTGTGGGGGCACCTAAATAACTCAGGAAAAAGAATTAATTATATTTATAACGAAATCATATTTATGGGACTCAGAGTAAAACAGAGTAGAATGAATTAAAAGATTTCATTAGATAGTTATGACGCTTTTTTGATTAATTATGTCTAATAAATCGCTAGTCTGATAAATCACTATAAATTTTTAGTATAAGTTTTAAATCTATTGTATTCAGAAATTTAGTTATTGATCCTTTTTAAACTTATGCTTGTTTTTTATATTATTTTTTTATTTTTAAATATATAAAACTATATTTGAAAATAAGAAATGTTTTGGTTATTCGGAAATATTAAAAGTTAAGAAAATCTAAAATTCCGGAAATATCCGGAAAAAAATAATCCGTGCATTTACCATTATAATGAAATGATTTATAGTAAAATTTTTGTAAATGTTTTTTATGTACGACAATCTAAAGCGACTTTTGCTGATAAAACTAATCTAATCTTATTAGTCTTCTGCAACTTACTCGCATTTTTTCTGACAGTGATAAAGAAGTTTGTTTTTCATTTATGTGAACATCACCTCTGTGATATTTTGTTTTTATATCTATTATTGTTGCTATGTTATAGAACAAAAAGTTAATGGAAAAAAAAAAGTGAAAAAAAAAGGCAAGTTGCGAAAATATTTACTAAACGAAGCTGTTTGTAACTAAGCTTCATTGCCTTGTCAAATAAGTTAGGCGCAATTATTTCAACAATTTTATGCTGAGGTCAAGGCCGGATTAAGGCATAAAACAGAGGAACCATGAGCCAGTGTCCTAGGCTGAGGAGGGGTTTTAGGCTGATGGATTCAACAATAATAAACAAGAAAAAATAAAAAAACTCAAACTCAACAATTTGATTTATAAACTTCGAATGAACATTTACAAACATTCAAAACTCGAATTTTAGTAATATTAAAAATTGTAAATGATCTTTGAATGAAATCTATCTACAAACTCGAAAGGAATTCAAAATTCGAATTTTTTCTTTTGTTGTCGTAGTTAATAAAAAACTTTAACGAATACTAAGTTTCTAATAGAAGATTTAAAATTGTTATTGTCAGAATTTATTTCTAGCGTAAGTATATAGCTAATGTAGAAAAATAAACAGGTAAAACAAAACGTTTCCTAATAATTTAGTTATAGATATATAAATACTATATATCTATAGCATAAAAAAGATAATTAAAAAAAGAAAGGGATTATTTATACTAAACTGAACCAATAAGCCGTCTTAATTTTATCCAACAGCAATCCAAGGGCATGTCAGCTTGAACTTATAAACGCATTTGGTGTTCAACCCAGTACCTCATACCCAGTACCTAATAAACTTTCAAATCGAACTAATTTTTACATTACTTCTTATTTTTAATAAAAAATTTTTTTAAACATTTTATAGGAATTTTTGGGTTATTTTTTCGTCTATTTGTTTATTAAATTAACTAAAAAATACATTGTTATTAAAGTTTAACGCAAAATTCTGACTTGTATGTGGACTATTTCGTTCCCGTAACCAAGGCCATTACCAAAAGCTGATTTAATTCGGCCTTGGCAGCGATCAATCACGGCAATATATCTGGCTGCCAGAAAAAATTTTCAGCTCTTATGAGTGTCTCTAGAAGTTTTTAGAGAAGATTTTATACGCACACTAGTGTCTGTAAAGTAGTCTCTAGATTTTAACATACCAATTTCTTTTCACTCAACATCAATAAATCAATCAGTCAAAACTACAATCTCTTGATACATTTGAAACACTATCATCTAAAAAGTGAGTGTTCTTCAAATAAAAGTGAGAGTTCTTCATCTAAAAAGTGAGTGTTCTTCTCAATAACCAGAAAATTTCAGTATTTTTCATATCAATATTGTAGAGCGAGGGTTAGGGTTACCATAGTAACTAGACCATCTTAGCCACTTCTTCTAAATCTACATCGACGACATCTAGCATCTGCATACGTCGTAAAATCTCAGCTCATATGTCAACTTCAAAATCAACTTTCCTGAAACCAAACTTTAATATTGAGGTAACTCAGAATAATCAAAGAAAAATTCAAAAAGAAGTTATTTATATTTTGATTATTAGTTTAATACTGCAATTAAATGCAATTGCAATTAGCTCAATCTTTTCCCACAACTTTGCAACAAACATGTAGACACACAAAAAAAGAAAAAATCTGTACGTGTCAAAATTCAAATGGAGAGTCTAAGCAAACTTAATATGCTCTAGAAATTGACCTAGAAAAAAATTATAAAAAAAAATAACCGCTTAATAAACAAATAACCGCTTAATAAACAAAGTTTTAGTAGTCAAACTTGGTAAGAATAATAAGTATTACATTCTGATACTAGATTTTATTAATAGTAGAATTTCAAATTTTTATTTGGTGTTTAACTGAATTATTTGTGTTTTATTGATTACATCTTTAAATTAGTCGGGTTAATTTTTCAAGAAACATTTTTTTAAGTAAAAATTTAAAAAAAATTATTTTTATATTTTTACTTAAATTTAAACCCTACCTATTTTAATTACAATCGTAGTACATTCTAATGTAACTAATTTAATGTGTTGCCAAAGCAATAAAGACGCATATTAATAAAATAATCATAAAAACAACTAATAAGGTATCCACAAATTACTTCACGCAATTTTTGACCATTCTAGACCCCTACCCCCTTCGTTACAACAATGCAACACTTTAATAACAAGTTACGTATGAGTCGTCCAAAAACCACTGATCCCTTACCACCACCACCACCCCTCCTCCTCTCCTTCCTTCCTCCTCCCACCTTAAACGTTACATAACTTATGAACGATTCCTTGAAGTGTTAGATAGTTTAACTAAGTTTCAAATAGAGATTCATAGCGCTGTTTAGTAAAAGAGTTTCAAATAAAGATTCATACCGCTGTTAAGTAAGAGAGTTTCAAATAGAGATTAATAGTCTCTGTAGATAATTCTTAAGGCTAAATTCTCAAAGTTAAATTCTTTCACGGATTCGATTTATGCGCTAATTTAGTTCCTTACTGTGAAACATTCATATAAGTGGGCAGTATAAGAAGTTTGATGTTATAAATGCAGAAAGTATATGTTGATTAAAAGACATATATAATGCAGTTCTTGAAAATGCGTTTACTTTTCTGCTGGCATATTTGCATAAAGTGTTCACATGCTCTTTAAAGAAAAGTTTGTTGTTGAGTTTTATTCCGAGTAATCTAACATTTTTGGATGTTTTAATTATAAAATTAGAAAAAGTAACTTCAAGGTTAATATGTTTGCAAATGACAAGGTGATATTTTTTCAGGGTTCACCTTCATTCTATTATTTTTGAACCATATTAACGATTAATTTGCGGATTTTTGGAGGTTTGCGGTTATATAAGAAACGTTTTTTCTTGTTCAGTACGGAGTAATGTCATCTGCGTATCCAGCAACTTCAACATCAGGAATATCATATTTAAAAATGTTAAGTAACAGAGGTCCGAGAATCGAAATTTGCGGAACTGCGTATTACATATCAGTAAAACAGCTAAATTCATCATTAATTCTTACTCTTTATTTTCTATTAATTAGTTCGGAAGACTAAACATTATAATGTTTCGACTAAAACCATAGGCATCTAGTTTAGCGAATAGTAACGCTTTAAATTATGCAATCAAAGGCTTTAGAGAGGCCAGATAGTAAAGCGCCAAAGCATCAGCTGTGATCTAAGGTTTTTCTCCATTTTTCGGTCTTTGTAATTAAACATTGTTGAGCACTATAACCTTTACGAAAACCGTATTGATGTCTAGAGAAAATTGTTTCAAAGAAGTTAGCTATATCCTCATACACACATCTTTCATTTACCTTGGATAGGTTGGATAGGTTGGATAGGTTACCTTGGATAGGTTGGATAGGTTGGATAGAATTCTGATTCGCCTATAGTTGCTTTTATCTGGTTTGGAGCCTTTTTTTCGTACTGGAGTAATATCAGCGTTTTTTAATAGGTCTGGAATAATGTTTTTTGAGCGTAGTTACAGTCTTTAAAAATATAAAATTTGTAAAAATTATAATGTTATCTTTAATTATTCTAGTTGGTGTAGCTTCCGTTTGTTGTGCTATAGATTTATTTAGATAGAAATATGGTTAGATGCCTTTTTGACGGTTGTATGCGACAAAGAAAAGAGTATTGAATTTCTTATTAAATTCTTAATCGCAATAATACTCGGATGTGATTCGCATTTAGATATTGAATTTTCTATGGGGTTATGGATAAATGTGATAATTGATAGTTTCAGGGATAGGTTTGATGTACAACTTTAATATAGTGTTTTTATAATATGCGTTAAAAATATTGGCCAGAAGTTTATTATCTGATATTATAGAATCATTTTCCACTAAAACAATTTTTTCATTAAGATGTGGGTTCTCCTTAAAACATGAGATCAATGTTTTTCAAAAGCTTTTATTTTCAGTAACATTTTTATTTTGATGATTTTCAAAAAACAACTTTTTAGTATTTCTTAAGAGTCACAATAATTTCTTTGACCATTGTATGCTTTTTTTACCAATTCTGTTTTATTCAGACAGTAACCGTGTAGCTGTCTAGACAGTTTTAGGTCAAGACAGATTCGTTAAAGCTTTGCTCAATTCTTTGGTCATAAATACTGGTTTATTTTTTCGTACATATCTTTTTTTTTAGAGGTGAATGCTTATTTAAAGTGACAATTACGGTATCTTTAAATCCAAAAACTCCAAATTTTGTTTTTAATTTCTTTCTTTTATTAGCTCATATTAAAAATTTTGTTATTAAAATTTTTGAAGCATCTGTATGTAATTATTCTTCGTTTTTGCTTAGGGAAATTACATCTCGAGACCGAGATTACTAGTTTATGAAAGTCAGATAAATCTATTTCAATTGCATTCGTTTTGGCGGGAAATATTTTGGAGTTAAAATGAGGTCAACTACTTTTGGTTTATTTTAAAAACAGGCTGGTACTTTTATAAGAAATTTTAATTTATAGATATTGCAAAACTCTTCCATAAATTCATTTTTCATCTCAGCATTAAAATCGTCCATGACTATTAAATATTCATCTTTTCCTGAAAAGTAATCGAGATTCTTTCCGAAATTGATAAAAAACTGCTTGATTGACGGGTTTTAAGATTATTGCAGCAGGCAATTATTCATTTTTCTTAAATTTTCTTCTATTTCTTAAATTTATTTCTACAAAGAAACAATAGTAATTTCTATCATCATTAGTTTTTGTTAGTATATACTTAGAAGGTATATCTTCTCTAACATATAGCCTTATACTACCTCCAAGTTTAGACCGATCTAATCTATATGGTTTGGAATAGCCTTCAATAAGGAATTGTGGTGAGGGAAAGTAAAAGTCGATTTTAGTTTCAGATATTATTAGTAAATCAGTTTTGCCTTGAGTTATTTTAATCTTTAAAGGTTCAAACTTATTGAACTAATGTTTTTGTGACCAATTATTATTTTAGTTGGATGTTGACTTTTAACAAAATGAAGGTCTAACTTATTCGGGATGTGGTATTATAAGGAGCTATGATATTTAGTTGCTGCAATGGATTGATTACAACTGGTGTAAATGCTTTTTTTAACTTCAAAACTTTTTGGGTGGTTGAAACAACGAACTCTGTTATCTCAGACAGCAAAACGAAAGGGCTGATCTAGAGTGTTATTATTCTGTAGAAAATCACTTAATCTTTTTTTTCTTTATATAATTTGTTAAATTTTGTTTGATCGGTAAAACTTCTTTTTGGACAAATAAATATATTATCACTTTGTAAGATACGAGAGTTTCTGATAGCTAGATGATATTCTTCTTTTGTTTTTAGTTCAACTGACAGAAAAGTCGACGGGGAAGATTGCTTAAAGCTCGAATTTGATTTTTTATAGTGGTGTATTTTTATAAACGAATTTATGTTTAGGCCAATTTTTGAAAAAAGTCTGAATAACAAAGACTGAATCTTAATTATCATTTTCGTTGCTCTTATTAAGAATAGGCAAGGGGGCCCCGACAACAATGATATTATTTTTTTTATTATTTTGTTCTTTATTCTCTGATCGATTATCACCAATTGATGGATTTTTATTACGATAAAACGATGGTCAGTTATTTAGTAATTTCGAGGCGCCAATGGAAAAACTGTAACCATAATATTCAATTTGTCTTCATCTTTTGTTCAACATAATTGTAGCTATAATGAAATTTATGAATTTATTATTGTAAATAGTAATAACTTAATAATTAATAACCAATGTTTTTTTACAACAAAAAGCTTATTAAACTTTCCACAATTTTAGAATGATAAAAAGCTTTTCAGCATCATTTTTTCATAGCTATAATTATCGTTATTTTTCAGGAAAAAATCTAAAAGTTAAAATATAAGTCTATGGAAATATAAAAAAAAAACATGGATAATTATAGAAAGCTAATTTCTAATAAGTTTTCATTGGATTTTCTTAAAAAAATGTATATGAGTAGTACTTCAGAACGAAAAAAAGCGACGTGATTAGTTCTGCTATTACGATCTTTCTAGTAAATAATTGATCTAGTCGAATAAATGAAAATATCGTTAAAAATTATTGTTATTATAATTAGAAGTGTGCTGAAAATACTTGACTTCTTTAACTGCAGCTATATAGTAATTTGACAGGTGCCAATAGAAAGTTTCAACCAAAATATTCAATTTGACTTTATCTTTCATTCAAACAAAACTGTATCTATATTGAAATATATATAAATATTTTTGTAAATCGGTAACATAATAAAATATATTTTGTTATAATATGTAGCTAATTAAGATAATTATAAACATCTTGTCGTCAAATTTACGTCATTAAAACACAATTTATTTGGCAATACTGTAGTGTTTCTGAAAAAAATTTAAAATTGGTTTTCTTCTGTAAAAATAAGTCATATTTCCCATTATATATGCTGGGTCCCCCCTCCTTATTGTTAACTGGTGTATATATATATATATATATATATATATATATATATATATATATATATATATATATATATATATATATATATATATATATATATATATATATATATATATATATATATATATATATATATATATATATATATATATATATATATATATTATTAGAAAATTAGTTAAAAAAAATTTATTTTGTTTATACACTGTGTTTCATTCTGTGTAAAATGAAAAAAAAATTTTGTTAAGTGATTTTCTACTAATATATAATTGCTCTGTTCTTTTAAGAACATTCAGCACTCTATTGTGTAGAATACATTTTATAATTGTTTAACTATATATATATATATATATATATATATATATATATATATATATATATATATATAAATATATATATATATATATATATATATATATATATATATATATATATATATATATATATAAATATATATATATATATATATATATATATATATATATATATATATATACATATATATATATATATATATATATATATATATATATATATATATATATATATATATATATATATATATATATATATATTTAAACAATTTTAAAATGTATTAAACAAATGGAGTGCTCAATGTTCTTAAAAGAACAGAACAATTATAAGTTAGTAGAAAATCACTTAACAAATTTTTTTTTCATTTAACGCTCTGTTTGATTTCTAATGAGTCTTTTCGATAAAACACAGTGTTAAATAAAAAAAAATTTTGTTAAGTGATTTTCTACTACGTTATACATATATATATATATATATATATATATATATATTATATATATATATATATATATATATATATATATATATATATATATATATATATATATATATATATACATATATATATATATATATATATATATATATATATATATATATATATATATATATATATATATATATATATATACATACATATCCCAGTGGGCACGGAATGTCTTTTAAATGTTAATAAGACGTTTAAAAGACGTCTTAGTTACATCACGTGCCATTTTTAGGTCTTGTGCCTACTGGGATACATATATATATATATATATATATATATATATATATATATATATATATATATATATATATATATATATATATTAAATATATATATATATATATATATATATACATATATATATATATATATATATATATATATATATATATATATATATATATATATATATATATATATATAATAATGCTAATTTAGTTTCTTTATATAAAAGTGCTGCATTTTTACAATTTAGAGAAATAACTATGAAACTGTTTAGAGACAAAGTTCTTCAAGTTTTATTCATCACAAAGTTTATTAATTGTACACGAAAACTAACAAATTAATCAAAGGTATTTAAAAAAGTTGATTTCCTTCTGGACAAAACAAGTGCAACTCGACAAAATGTTGACCAAGTTGTATTTCGCTATCAATATTTCGTGGCGAGTCTTTGTTGTCGATCACAGCCTCGCATCTTCGAGACATTCGATCAGGTGATCAATGAAACTTTATGGAATCGCTGCACAGGCCTTTTGGATTTGTTCAAACAGTTGATCCTTATTACGAACACCCTCACGACTAATTCTGTGGTTGACGATCTCCCACAGGTTCTCGATAGAGTTGAGATCCGGAGATTGAGGCGGCCAACCATCACCGATAGGTGGTTGTCTTGAAACCACTGCTTGACTACTTTTGCAGTGTGTTTCGGATCGTTGTCTTGCTGAAAAACCCATTTTATTGGCATATTCCATTCAGCATGAGGTAACATAACATCTTTCAGGATATTTTTATACATAAAACGGTCCATTATTCCATCGTTTCGATGTATTGGACCTAGACCGGTAGCAGAAAAACATCCCCAGACCATTACATTGCCTCCACCTTGCTTCACGGTATTATGGCAGTAACGTAAATCGAGGCGTACACGGCAAACCCCATCGCTCCCAATGATGTCGAACTTCGATTCATCACTGAACAGAACAGTTCGCCGTTTCTGCACATTCCAGTCAATATGAGATGTAGCAAACAGGAGTCTTTTCTTCTGATTTTTTAGTGAAATCAGCGGTTTCTTTGCAGGGCGTCGAGAAACCAATCCGGCTTCAACAGCACGTCGTCTGATTGTTCGGTCCGATACAGGCAGCTCTAATTGCTTTTGTATCTCGACTGATGATATCCAAGGATCCTTCTTGACGGATCTGACGATCATAGAATCCTCTCTAGAAGTGGTGGAATGCGGTCTTCCACCTTTGTTATCTGCTGCCAACTTCCCCGAAGAACGATATTTGGAACATAGTCTTGATACGGTCCATTTTTTCACGCGATATTTATCACAAATACTTTTTTGTGATATTCCACTTACGTAATCGCCAATAATTTTCTTTCTTAGTTCCAATTCAAGACTGTAGGCAGCCATTTTTGCACTTGAAGTCATAAAAATAATAAAAATAAATAATCACGCTTCTCAAGGCTTACCGTGTTACATTTACCTTAAGATAATACAATAATGCTCTGTGGAACACAACACGTCTTGGTTGGATGTGGACTGTATTGATGTAATGAAACACTTGTTGTATTTCACTTCTTCAATTGATGTTCTTCGAAAAACACTTTGATAAAACTTACTTCGATAAACTGTCTTGATAATACTGATTGATTGACTCTCATATGCTGACTGAATTACATGTAGATTTACATGACTGTTATATAGTAAAATGAACATGTGTGATCCTGTTCTGGAAGATTCTAGATGCTTCTTTTCAATGCTTCTGAAAGCTTCTGTATGCGTCTGGATGCTTCTGATTGTTTCTGGATACTTCTGGATGCTATTGGATGCTTCCAGATGCTTCTTCTGGAAACTTCTGGAAGCTTCTGCATACTTCTGAAAACTTCTGGAAACTTCTGGATACTTCCTTTAATTATTAAAAACCTCCGTGACGTTGACACGGACCAGACTTAAGAAAATGAAACAAACCAAAAAAGTTGCACTTGTTTTTTCGCTGCAAAATGGCACTTGTCATCAAAATTCTGCCGGTGTGCTGTCACCTGTCAGCTGATTGCTCATGTTATGGCATGCTATGACTCCAGAATCCTGAACTGTTTGCTGTGGTAGTATTGTTCATTTCGTTTTTAAGACATGTAAAATTAGGAACACTTTTTAGCATTGTTCGATGTTGGTTGCAAATGTTTTGTTCAATACTGTATATATATATATATATATATATATATATATATTATATATATATATATATATATATATATATATATATATATATATATATATATATATATATATATATATATATATGTATATATATATATATATATATGTATATATATATATGTATATATATATATAAATATATATATATATATATATATATATATATATATATATGTATATATATATATATATATATATATATATATATATATAATATATATATATATATATATATATATATATATATATATACATATATATATATATAAATATATATATATATATATATATATATATATATATATATATATATATATATATATATATATATATATATATATATATATATACATACATACATACATATATATGCAAAAAAAAAATAGTCGTATACTTAAAAAACATCACTGAAAAATCTAAATAACTACAGAGGAATCAGCATTCTACCTATTTTTACGAAACTTCCCAAATTTCTTATTGTACACATATGTCCAGATATCACCGAGAGTCATTCACATCAATTTGGGTTTAAAAAAAAGCTCTACCCTTCACGCAGAATTTCTTCTGAGTGAAACAATAAAACACTATAAACATAACAATTCACCTGTATATATATGCAGTTTAGATGCTAACAAAGCTTTTGATAGTTGTAACTGGGAAATACTATTTGGGAAACTATATTATCAGAAAAAAATCCCACTATCGGTAGTTCATACCATTTCATCGTTATATCGGGCAGATACTGCTAATGTATCATATCTTGTATGCACATCAGAAGAGTTTAGGTTGTCTCAGGGAGTTCGACAAGGGTCCATACTTTCGCCTCATCTTTACAATATTTATAATGAAAATCTTTTAGAGAAAATTGTCTCAGAATCCAAAGTAGGAACTTCAATAAATGGGGTATACACTGGTGTCATTGCGTATGCGGATGATATAATTTTGCAAAGTTTAACTATATCTGGTCTTCAAAATCTCATTAACATTGTCTAAAAGTATGTAATATCAAACTAAATGCAGAACTTTATCAAACTAAATGCAGAAAAAACTGAATTTTTAATATCTGGAGTAAGCTCGATCATCAATAACGTGATTTATGTTAACGACGCTCCTATTAAGTTTCAAAGCAATTTAAAACATCTTAGTTTCCTTTGGGATAATAAAAACAAAAATATGACGGCAACACTCCAAAAAACGAATATAAATGAAAGGATAACGCAATTTTTATCTGTTGCAAAAGCTCTTATAAGAAACGGAATTCGCTTCTGCCAGCCTGCTACGATTATTTATTTATTTAATTCCCTAGCTACTCCAACGCTATTATACGGACTAGAACTGGGTGGTTGCAACAATAAGTTTCTACAGAATATTGATAAAGTTGGACGATCTGTCTTAAAATCATTTTTTAATATTTATAAGCATAGTAAAAATTACCTCCATTCTTTTTTCAAAGTAAACTCTGTATCGAACATTTTTATTCATAACAAATTAAACTTATTTATCAGGCTACGTAATGACCCCATATTATAATGACTCAGTTGCCGTGTATAAATAACCAAAGTTTATTTGTTGGTGAGATATGGCTAATATGCAAGCAATTTGGTATTAATATGTTGCAATGTATGATCGAGGGCAATAAAATTAAAACTGCACGCCCTAAGGAAGTGTTAGATGCCAATCTCGCCGCAATTTTAAAACAATCTGTCCAATTATGGAATTTAAAGAAACAAAGACTTATATTTAGAACTTTGATGGAAGAAAACATTCCAAGATCAGTACAAGAACACACATAGCATTTTCTTTATTTGTTTTTGTTTTTTACCTATAATTTATGTAATTATTGGGTGTTTAATAGAATATATATATTAAAAAAAAAAACATAATTTTCAAGATTGTCTCAAAAAAATGTTAAATCATTTTAAAAATTCATTTAGATTATCAAGTATTATTTCAAGAATTTATTTGTGTGTTGGTGAATTAATTGCTTTTCATACGTATTGAATTTTACACAATTGATCTAATAATGCATAAAATTGACTGCAAAAAGAATAATTGTAAGCTGACAAAATAGGTCATTATTTTAGCATAAATCGAGCATATTAAACAATCAAACTAGTTAGTAAAATTGAAAATAGTAATTTTTTAAATACGCTTTTGTTCTAGAATTGAAATATAGTGTTTCAGCAAAATAGCGTCAAGAAAACAACATTTGTCTCTCCATCAACGAAGCCTCGTAGTTGATTTGAAAAATCAAGGAAAATCCTACCGTCATATTCAAAAAGAAACAGGAATTCTTTTTAAGACTGTGTATTAAATTGTTAAGAAGCATAACCTGATTGAAACCGTAGCTATTGTGGTTGGCAGAGGACGAAAACGCAAGACCACTTGTGCAATTGTTCGCAATATCATCATTAATGTGAAGAAATTTGCAAAAAAGTACGAAAAAATGCCGACATCATATTGGACGAAGAGACGAGACAACCTCGTCTCTTCGGATGGAGTTCAGAAAGTGTGGCGAAAAAAACAAGAAGCTTAAAAATTAAATTGTTTACGAGATAGTGTAAAGCCTGGGGGAGGAAATATGATGGTTTGGGGTTGTATGAGTTAGGAAGGAATGGAAAATTTACATTTATTGATGAAAAAATGAATGCTTCAATGTATTGTGAAATTCTCAAAGCCACTTGCAGCCATCTACTAAAAAGTTGAGAATGGGAAACGATTTTATACAACAGCAGGATAACAATCCAAAATATACTGGTAAGAAAACGAAGGGATACTTTGACACAAACAACATCAATCTTTTAGAATGGCCATCTTTAAGTCCGGACTTGAATCCTACAGAAAATTTGTGGTATATTTTGGACAGCCGAGCATTTAGACGCAAAGACGACTTGAAAGAAGCTATAATGAGCGCATGGGATAGCAACAGAATATAGCAACAGAAGAGACTCAAAATTTGGTCAACTCAATGCCAAATTGTCTAGCTGAGACCATCAATGCCAAAAGAGGCCCAGTCGATACTAATTTTTATGAAGTTTGATTAATATGACATTATTTTTGAACTGTACGAATATTTTTTTTCAGTCAATTTTATCCATCATTAGATCAATTGTGTAAAATTTAATCGATATGAAAAGCAATTAATTCACCAATACATAAATAAATTCTTAAAACAATACTTGATAAGATATCTAAAAAAAATTTCAAATATTTTAACGGAAAACTAATTTTTTTGATACAATTTTTTTGATAAATCATGATGATAAATTATGATAAATTATGATGATAACAAATGATTATGATAACATTATGATTATGATAACAAATGATTATGATAAATTATGATGATAACAAATGTACGATTTTTTTTTTTTGCATACTGTATATATATATATATATATATATATTTATCCTAGTGAGCACGGGATGTATATCATATATATATATATATATATATATATATGTATATATATATATATATATATATATATATATATATATATATATATATATATATATATATATATGTATATATATATATATGTATATATATATATATATACATATATATATATATATATATATATATATATATATATATATATATATATATATATATATATACATATATATATATACATATATATATGTATATATATATATATATATATATATATATATATATATATATATATATATATATATATATATATATATATATATATGTATATATATATATGTATATATATATATATATATATATATGATATACATACAGTTTTTATCAACGATTAATGCAAGGTTTTAAAATGCGTACCAAAACGTTGTAAGTTATGTACTATGTATCTTCAGTTTGTTATTCATTTTGCAACATCATTTTGTAAAGTATGGGATATTAAAAACTTTAATATCATGTAATTCCAAAAATATTTTTTATTTTTTACCATGTAATGGATGTAATAGAAAAATAACATACATTGGTATGTTGTTTTTCCATCATAGTGGGATAAAAAGCAATTCATAGTGTATGAACAAAAACAAATATTCCCGACTGCCGTAATTTGTGGGGTTTTAAAGGGCTCTATTTTAGAACCACTGTTGTTCTAAGTGTATATTAATGATTTAAATTTAGCAACAGACCTATTAAATTGTATTCTTTTTGCAGATGACTCTAATCTTTTTTATTCCCACAGAGATATTAATACACTATTTGAAACAACAAATGAACAATTATTGAAAGTTAATGAGTGGTTTATAAGTAATAAGCTTTCTCTAAATGTGGATAAAACCAAATTTATTTTGTTCCACAAAGTGAATAAATCAAAAAAGATTTCCATCAAATTGCCTAATCTAATAACCAATAACACTGACATTAATAGAGAAAACTCAGTAAACTTTCTAGGCGTAATCTTAGATGAACATTTACGTTGGAGCTTACATATAAAAAGTATTGAAAATGAAATATCTAAAAATTTAGCAATGATACATAGGTCTAAACCATTTTTAAGCAATAACTCTTTAAAAAGTTTATATTTCTCTTTTATTCATTGTTATTCAATTTATTGCAAGACTGCATAGGCAGGTACAAACCATATAAAATTTAAAAAATTGTACTGTAAACAAAAATACGCGGGCAGAATAATTTTTGGAGCTGATAGAACTGTTCCTTGAGAGCCTCTTCTACGTATACTTGGAGCATTAAATATATATAAAATCAACTTACACCAAGTTTTAATGTTGATGTATAAAACAAATATAGGATTATCTCCTAAGATATTTTAATCCTATTTTGACAAAATAGTTCATATATATTCAACAAAATTTTCAAATAACAACTTTGTTGTCCCAAAATATAATTCAAAACTAACTTCATATTCAGTTCTTTATCGTGGATCTTACTTGTGGAAAATATTTCCCAAAGTTGTAAATACGCATAAAAATAGTAGCAGTTTAAAAATGAATCAAAACATTCTTAACAAAACGTGTCACTGAGTGTATCAACATTTTTTTTATTGCCTTAATTATGATATTACTTCAATGGTGCTTGCTAATTTATTTACGTTATATCTATGAAGTATACTAATTTATTTATGTTATTTCTAAGGTGTATATTAATTTATTTATCTTTTTATTTTTAAGTCTTAGTTTAAATTTTTAAGTTTTAGGCAAATGATAATATCTTATTTATTTTTTCTTATTCAATTGATCTTACTCTTTCCTTAAATTTTGATACTTTAAATTTTTCTTTAAAAGACAACGAATTGTTATCTATTTTTTTATTTTTTCAATAAATAGTTTGTTAATATAGATATTTAAGGTGGTAGTATAGTAATTAAAATTGAAAAATTTATTCTTTCAAAAATACATTTTTAGCTAATATAACTATTGTAGAGTCGAAATCTTATCTTGCTTTATAATAAAAAAATCAGTATATACCTCTGAAATTGCTTTTAAATTGTTCAATATCAATTTTTATCCATAGCAACGCTTTATTTACCAGGTTGCTACGTGTTTTTGCAATCAAAGTTATATAAAATAAGCGATAAAAACAGTTTCATGCAAAACTTTTATAATGAAAATTGTTAATCAGCTGTTACTTCTTGTTTATTGACTCGATTTATACGCGAATGAGCACGCTTTATTGCTATTTTATGCTCTTTATAAGTTCACCAATAGTCTATAGTGTAGTATACATCAGTCAATTTTTAAAGTATCTTATTTTAATAAAAGTGTAATGGGTCGAACGAAAAGAAAATAATCTTCTAAAAGAGTATATTAAAATAAGAAAAGGAAGTTTTATGGAAACAGACATACAAATGTCTGCAAAAATAATGAAACCGTAGCCATACCTTCAGTTGAAAACATACCATGTTCCTCATCCTACAAGAAGTTGTTCAACAAAGAAGTTGTAAATGAACCTCAACAGATAAATAAAGACTTTAACTTTATTATGAACTTTGGTTTACTTAAAAAAGCAATAATGGTCCTTAAATGCCCAGAATGTAACAAGTTAGTAAATTTCCAGTTTGATTCTTCAAAAAAATATGGCCTAAGTATTAGACTAAAAATTTGTTGCAGTGATTGTGAATGGGAAACGATTTTTTTTTCATCTGCTAAAATGGATAAAAAAATTAATTGTGTTGGACGAAAACGCTTTGACATAAACACTCGTACAGTAATTGCATTTCGTGAAATGGGTAAGGGATTTTCAGCAATAGAAACATTTTGTGGAATTATGAACATGAACCCTCCAATGAATAAAAACTGCTATAATGACACATTGCACATAATGTTGGATGTCTATCAAAGTTTGGTTGACAAAAGCATGTCCAATGCAGCAAATGAGTTACTATCAATCAATGAAACATCTGCATAACCTTATGGAGATTTTGAAATAAAAAAAGCAGAGTGCATTGGGCATATTCAAAAACGTGTTGGTACTAGATTAAGAAACTTAAAAAAACAAAATAAAGAAACTTTATGTGATGGCAAAAAGTTAGGAGGAGCAGGTCGCTTAACAGAACATGTTATAAATACATTGCAAAATTATTATGGTAAGGCAATGAGGCAAAACTTTGGAAATTTATATGGAATGAAAAAGAGTGTTGCAGCTGTACTTTTTCACTGTTCTGAAAGTTGTGATGGCGAAACGCGTCATCAGTTTTGTTTGCGTACCAAAGATTCTTGGTGCAAATATAGGAGTAGCCTCAGCTGTACTAAATTTTAATGAAGGGCAGCAGTTCTTAAATAAGTTGTTTAATGAGCTTGGAATGGAATTCGGTGTAAATGCGCAAAATTACTGTTTACGTAAAGACAATAAACGAATCATTAAAGCAGAAAAACAATGTAGTACTAAAACAAAATCATAAAGAAAAAAGTTAAGAGCAATAAAAAAAGGTTTTTGTGACCAAAATGAAGAACTGGAAGGTGTAACTTATAAAAGTGGTGAATTTTGAACTATTTTATTCTTCTCTTTTTTTTTTAATTGCGTTTTTCTCAAAATCATGTATTTGGGGTTTGCGACGTGGCTTTTTTAAAAAACCAATTATCAGATTTACTTGAAATTTAGCACACACATACTCACTACATTAGTATCTACAACATACACTAGGATAATTTTTATTGCTTCTCTCGTTCAGTAATTTTTAATCATTTTTTTTCATAAATTACCCCCAAAATTGCAAAATTTTACACAAATGCAAATATTTTTTGATTTTTTTGACCATATCAAAATCTTCTAGTCTATGTTGCAATGCCACATGTAATATATCACCAGCGAAATTTTCAATAAAAAATATATAAGGGTTCTTGAAAAATCTCTGTCACAGTTTACCCCATTTATGGGCCTTCAGCGATAATTATGCTGAAGAAGATTTGTCATAATTTTTTTTTTTTTTTTTTTTTGCTTATTGATGTTATATTACACATCGTAGAATTTTTTTTTATTTGAAAAAGTTGATTTTTTTTTTTTTTGTTGCTAATTACTATACTACCACCTTAAATATTACGGTTTTTGTAAATACGTGAGATTGGGGCTCGGTGATAAGGCTAATTAAGTCTTCTTCTTTGCCCCGCCGAAAAAATTGGTAAAACTAATAATCTAATTAAGAACTAATCTATACTTCAACACATGCAAAACAGGTATTGGTTCAGATAAATTTGATCAACATGTTTTGAATTGCCATAAAAATGAACTTTTTTTTAAATTTCCAATGTTAAAACTCTCAAACGAGATTTTACTTCTTATTTATGAAGCTTACCTACATAAACAGGGACATGGCACAATGAACATATAAACAGAAAGTAATTATTTTCGCATTAATTATAAAACTTCCAAAAAGAATCAAGTTATTATTAATTATAGTTGCTTTTTTTTTATATAAACCTTAATTTCTTCCTTTTTAAACTTTTCTTAGGAAATTCAATATAAAGAGTTTTTTTATTGTTTTGTAAACCTCATACACAGCTGAAGATTTTATATGAAAGGGCCATCCCGAAAAGGTCTTTCATTTGTGGGGGAAGGGGGGGGGGGGAAAGTGCTGTATGTTTTTTTGCCAACGAGAGACACACAAAAAAAAAAAAATTAACTCATAAATATATTTTACTTATCTTAGTTAGAATAGTTTTTATTTTGTTACCTGGAACGTTTACTCTATGTTTTCTAAAAACAACTTTTTTAAAAATGTCTGCTGATACCCCTTAAATGTGTTCTATATTACAATTTAATACTGGGTTTAAAAAATATTTTGATGGGTTGCTTCGGACCCTCGAACATTAAATCGGTCCCTAATATTTTCCAAAAAAAGGTTTTTCAAAAGTATGTCAAGTTGGGTCTCAAATGAGATATTATATAAAAATTTTAAAAGAATGAATAATTTTATAATTAAAATATTTTTTTTTGATTTTAGTGAATAGAAAATGACGTTTTTTATGTAAAAACGAAAAATATAGAAGTTTACAAGAAGTATTTATTCAAATGGGCAAATTTCTGGTCATTTTCCGAAATTCTTGACTTTGAAAAACAATTAAAGATGGTGGAGGCTTTTACTTTTTGCCATGCAAGATCAACATTTTTATTGCATTTAAAATTGGAAAAGTAGGATTGTTTCCTCTTTTATTGATAGCCACGACCAGTCTTTGTAATACCAAAGATCTGGATTCTTAAGGAAAAAATAGATTTTGCACATGTTATAACAGAAAGCAAAGTGTCAAAAGACTTTTTCAAAAGTGTAAACGTTTATCGATAGAATAAGAAACAAAAAAAACAATACTTTTTGTGTACCTTCATAATATACAAAGCATAAAAGAAAAAATGTTAGAAAAAAGACATGTTTCAAAATTGGAGGGTAGTTCCTAGTTTAACCATGTTTATGCAGTCTTTTTATTCGCGAGACTCAAAAATAATATATAATTAATTAGCATCGGACTGTTCTTAAATCGTTAAAAAAAAATCCCTATTAAAAATTGCCTCTGATATATAAGTAACGGGAATGAAAATGTCTTCTTTTAAAATTATAAACAAGCTTTTTACTAATGAAAATAAACACTTTGACAACACATTTTTCAAATCTTTGGTCTTTTTATTGGAATTAAATGAATTACTGTTTCGGTTGTGTGTATTATATAAAATGTTTAACTACTTATATAAAAAAAATTGCTTATTTTTAATATGTAAACTGTTGTCCGGAATCATCCTCCAAACATGTGTCCAATACTAACCCATCATATCTCATTGCCAAAAAAGTTTTAAAACCAGTGAATTAAAGTATTAAAAATTAATTTTTTAAATAAATATTGTAAATAAAAGATCTTCAATCAATAAAAAGTCTTTAGTTTACATAATAATTAGATATTAATGTTCGAATCAAATATGATAATACATCGCTCTTCTGGAGGTGGCAAACAATATCTTGCACTCCCGGCAAATAGCTTCGGCATATTATGATAGATATTTTGCATATGTCATACTATTTGTTTTGACTCAAATAATATTTTTTTAGTATTTAAAATCACATAGATTCTTTAGTTTAAGCTGTAAATCAATTGTCCGGAAATACCCGTGCGGGGCTACCCGACATTCCCCCTAATAAATTTTTAAAGAGCGTCTAATGCCCTCATTCGTTAAAGTTTAAACGTGGTATTTGGTGGTAAAAAAAACCAGCTCAATAAACTTAAGATTATCAACCGTCGGGTGAGCTGGGCAGTCTATTACATACGCTACTTTCTTTTTTTCTTCTGTAAATTTCGTATTTATTTCTTGCATCAACTCTTCGAACAGTACGTTATCCATACAACTTTTATTTTAATTTCTGTATCAGCAAGGTAAGTGCTCAACAACTTTGAAGCAGCGAGATGATTTCGATTTACCTATTACAAATATAGGAATTTTATCACCCGCAAATTTTACTGCGCTTTCCTTCTATACAAGCCTCAAATAAAAAATTTAGTGACTTATTAGGTTGCATACAAAAATGAAACATTATTTTAAAATTTATCTGGATTATAAATTTCATTAAATTTATACCTGGATAAAATTGTAGAAAGATTTATTTCCTTCCATGACGCAGTCATATCAGCTGTACAAGAGTTACTTACCTCTAGTTAGCCTCTCCACATGTCGTCTTGAGAGAAATATTATATCTGTTTTTTCAACGATCAAACCATCAGACGCATCAGAAATCTTTTGATATTTATCTTTTCAGCAAGTTCTCTAGCTTTTGGTTTTAGAATTGATGCTGGTACTGCTACGTTCCGACTCCTTACATTTAAAAGCCATTTAAAAACGATATTATCTAAACTTGAAAATGTTCCTTCTTTGATTTTCATACGTTTTGACTCGTTCTTTTGCGTCTTCATAGATTCGGAAATTTTTTCTTTATTTGAGGGAGTATTTTTTTAAACGCCATATTTCATAGCCATCTGAGACTTTGTCGATCCTTCTCCAATTTCCCTTAAATCGGCGTTCTTTTCTTTGATTGGTTCTGTGTTAAGATTTCTCTTTCCAGCGACAGTAGCCGTTGTAAAATATAAACACAATACACCACTTTTATTATAATTTTCCAACGCACGTTAGCATAACTTATACTAAAAACTATTCCAATCTTAAAACTGTTAATTTTGTCATCGTGGTTTTCATAAATATCTTCAAACTTCAAATTGGGAAACTCAGCTGCGCTTATGGACAAAAAGTATAACTTAATTAAAGAAAAATAATAATTTTTGCTGAGATTTTGTTTTAATTGTCTTCTTAAGTTCGAGTTATTGGAAGAATATTAACCGCGGGAACAGATATAATGGTTCGGCGAAGATTCAAGCTAACGAAAGAAAGTATTTGTGAGGGTTCAAGGGAAACTATAAAGTACTTCGAATTACTGGAAGTTCGAGTTATCGGAAGTTAACTCGAACTTCCAGTAATTCGAATTACCTACAAAGTACCAAGATGGGGCTTTTTTTCTAAAGGACCTATTTTTCTTTTACATAGAAAATTCCAGATAAAAAAGACTTTTTTTTAGATTTGACAATTGTGCCCCTCCACTTAGGAACCCATGATGTCGGCATGCACGCACGTAGTATATGAATTAGTAAAACAAAATCTTTTTCTCCAACTTGCAGAATAAGTTAAATACGTATTTTTTGACTTGATTATTATTGCTCTGTTCTTTAGTAAGTTAAAAAAGAAAAAATTGGATTTTTTTTTTTGAGATTTTATTTAAAAAAAAAAAAAAATTAGACTGCCACCATTCCAATAAAAGGAACAATCGTTTACTTAAAAATAATTTATGAACCAGGTTTTGAAATGTAAATAGTTCGAGACTACTTAAATTTTCGAGTATTTTGAAATTTAAAATTTTTCTTTCCTAAAAGCCTAAAACTTACCATTTATTTCGACCACTAATAAAAATCAGATATACGCTACTAATAAAACTTTCTGAACAAAAAACGATAAAACAATCAAGGGTGGATCGTAGAAATCGTCAAAGCGGACGGATAGAAATCGCGAGAATTACTTTTGCGCATACAGTTGACTCTTAATGTCTCGACTACTCGATATCTCGAACTTTATTTCCGGTACTTTGCGCACTCTTTTGAGCCGAAATCCTCTCAATATCTCGAACTCTCGATATCGAGAGTCAACTGTATTTGTTATAGACAACTGGAATAAGAAAAAAACAAAACAAAACAAAACAAAAAAAAAAAGTGAAATATTTGTGTAATAAAAATTTTGATGTAAAAATTTTTACAAGAACAATTAAAAACCTCATTTACATTTCCAAAAATAAATGATAAAAACATAAATAATGAATTATCAAGTTTTAAGCTTACACCGAATATAAGCGTAATTTTAAAGATTACATCTTAATTACGTTAATCACGATATTACTTTTATATCATTCGAAATTAACGCGAGCCTGTATGTATTTTTTATTCAAAAGTGCTAGAAAATTAATACTTCTTTCAAACAGTTAAAACTAAAAAACTATTTTTATTAAATCAAAACTCATCATGCAAAATTTTGACGTAATCATTAAAGCTGCTACCAGTAAAAAGTTGGTACTTAAGTAACATTTCGTCTTCTGAAAGTTTTCCGTCTTTATCTTGATCCGCAATATTTATTAAATACTTTGCTTCCTTGAAAGCGTGTTGAAAATGACGAGGATCTAAGTAAACACAAAATTCTTCCTTCGTCACAAAACCATCGCCATCTGCATCCATGTCTCTCTCAAATTCTTCCTTTCTTCTAAAAATAGAAATTTAAAAATCATTCATTAGAAGACGAGTGCACACTGGGTCTAAATAGCTGATTTTGAGAACTGAATTTAATATTAGCAATATATGAATTTTAGTACGTGCAGTAACATGAGGTCTTTGCTACTAAAAACAATGGATTTCGCCATCATTAAGGTACGAGCTACATTCAATATCTTTAAGTGTACTATGCGATGATTTTTATTTAAATATTTAATTTATAAACTTGTTACACTTTTGTTTTGTTTTATAGTTTGTTTTACTTTCTAATAACAATAATGACAGGGTTCATGGCTGTTTTAGAAATCCATTTTCCCTGATTTTCAACCGATTTCAAATACTTTTTCCCTGAGTTCGGGTGGTGAAAAGTATATAATTTTCTTTGTTAATGTTGAAGGATGTAATACTTTTTGCAACTGAATCCATGTTACCCTAATATTTTTACTAGAATTTTTTAAGGAACTAAATACTTCTTAATTAATTGATAGCAATCTGTTAAAGGAAGGTTTTTAAGTAATAAAAAGTAGTTAATAAGGAAACAAAATCACAAAAGTCCAATAAGTATCAAAAATATATTTTTAAAAATAACAATTTCTATTTATCATATAATCTTATATAAAACTAAAAAACATTCCCTGAGTTTTCCCTGATTTTAAAGATTTTCAAAAAAAGTTCCCTGAATTTTCCAGGTATTCCCTAATTTTTTAGAATTTAAAAACTTTGCCCTGGTTTTCCAGGTTTTCCCTGAGTGCCATGAACCTGAATCAGTTGATTTAAGAATTTTTTGCTTTTCTGATAAGTGGGTTAGAACGGTAATATGTCTAGCCTATTGTATGCTAATTCGATTAGAAGTGGATAATTTAGTAAGACAAGTTGCTTAGTGGTTTTTAATAGCATGTCTTCGATTGAGAAGGTGTATCAAAGGTGGGTCCAAGCATGAATAGCATGTCTTCGATTGAGATTTATATGAGATATTATTAATGTTACACAACTTTTTAAAACAATAATGTTAATTTTTTTCTTTATTCTATGTATACAGTGAATACAAGAATGAAATAGCGTTGCAAGTGGTTAAAAGAAAGAATAAATATATTAATTTTATACAGTTTTCTGTTTCTAAGCAATACCATAAATCGTCAAGTAAAAAAACTGATGTCAGGAAGTTCAAAAGAGGCCACTCACTTGATGAAGAAATAACCTTTGGTCACAAAAACTTGGTGCAATCTTTTTTAATTTTTAATTATCCAGCCTCACTTTAGTTGATTTGTTTATAAAATGTTAGATGTCTTTCTCTAAAGGTTTTGTTTAGTTCTGGTTACAAAAATTTTTTTGAAAAATGAAACTGACAACTTTAACAAAAGTGTACAACTATTGTAATATGTATCTTAACCCCCAAAGAACAATATTTTGCAATAAAATAGAAGAACAATAAGCCAACATCTCGTGAGGATTAGGAAGAAATCCAAAAATTATAACCACTAGAAACACCAAAGTCTGAAAAGCCTCTAGACCAACCAGTCTTAAACAAGAAATATTGCGAAGGAAATAGGGTTTTAATTCCTACATAGTAAAAACAAAATTTTAAAAACTAAACAAAAATTCTTTATATAAATAAAAAATTTCTGATCATGCTGATAAGAGAAGTTAAAAGTGATGGGTAGAATCATTTGTCACAAATTCAGAAACCATGAATTTATCATTAATGATGAGTTGAATTTTACATATAAACGAAAAAAAAATTTTAAAACTGATTTTTTTTAAATGAAACTAAAAACTCACTACAAATATATAAAATATAATATACAAAATAAATTTAAAAAATTATATTTGCTATGCAGTTCTAAACTCTAAAACATGAACTTAGGATTTTGAGCTTTGTAAACATATACTCAATTTTTAAAGGCTACATGTATGAAAAAAAGTTGATTGATGAAAATAAAAATCTCCAAAAATATTTTATCTTGTTTTAGAAAAGTTAACAAAAATTATGAGCTAGGTATGTGCAAACATGTATACAGTTAAGTTAGCGCATCTGGAAAGAATGGAGAGAAGACATTAATTTAGCTCTAAAAGTAAAAAATAAAAATATTGCTTACTGTTCTGTACTAAATTTTTGTTTATTTAACTTTTCTTTGTACAATTACTACTTGTGTTTACTTAGCACCAAAGTTTTAAAAGCAGGGGATAAGATTAACATAGTACTTTAAAAGATGTAGCGGGAATTGAAAAGAAAAAAAATAAGGATAAGATATATAAAAAAATATTTACAGAACTCATTCAGATACTAAACTCTTTTATGCAATAATTGCCTCACAAAAATAAACTAAAGTTGAAAAACTTTACTTAACTTAAATTAAAAACTTAATTAAAAAGTAAGAGATATTTGATAAAACAATTCACTGAAAAACAATTAATTCACAAAAAAGCTTAGAAAAGTAAATAAACAAAATATATATATGTTTTTAAAAACTGCGAAGTTGAGATTTAAAAGTAAGTAATACTTATCTAAACGAAATAAGAAAAAATATTAAAAACTCACTCCTTTTGGTACTGTTTATCTAACTCTGCTTCTTCAGGATCAACAATGCCACCTGGTAAACGTGTAAATTCTTCTACAGAAATTTTCTGGTGTAAAAATAAAAAAATTATAAAGATCGTTATAAAAAAATTATTTTAGTCATCAACTTATAAAGATTGTCGGAGAAAAATTATATTAGTAAATTTAATAGAGGAGAGCGAGACATCATGATACACCTTTGGTTTTTTCATTGTAATAATATTTTTGATACACTTTTTTATTAGGGGATTGGTTTAACTTGTAGAATAAATTCATACCAACAAAATTAAATTTATTTACTATCAAAATATAACAGGTTAAACTTGTGAGACTATTTAATAAAATAAAAGTTTGTATCAAGGTACCCGACCCATGGTGTACCTTGATACAAATTATGAGCATCATTAAAAAAGTAAATAAAAAGTAAAAAACTTAGAGAAAAGAGTTTTACTTGAAACACAAACGAATTAATAATTATAACCCAAATAATGCACCCAATGGTCCAAATCACATTTCAGATATCCAGATAATATATATAGGGGTCGTCCATAAAGTATGTATGCTTTTTTTTATCTACCCCCCCTCCCCCACATTTTGTAATACACTTTTTTGATTACCTTCCACCTTTATAAAAGTACCTACGCTTTTAACCTATTTATCTAACATGTTATGATATTTTTTTTAGTTTAGTGTCTCCTTTCTTTTATAATTGACCCACTGCCCTTCCACCTCATATACACTATTTGCAGACCCCCTCTTCCCCTCGTACATACTTTATGGACGATCCTATACTTCTTGCAAATAATTACATCAATATCATTATTTTCATAGACAATTTCTTTAAATAATTCAAAATTACAACTAAGACTGCCTATATTTATACAATGACATTTTAAATGACATGGTTTATGACTTTGCTTGTTATTATCAACCATCTTTAAGGTAGGCTTACAGATGTGTTGATTAGTGTGACATGTGTTGTGATTGTTGATATTATTGATCATTTTGCAATTTTTTTTAAAAAAATTGAGCTAGTCATTTTTACTAATTCTAATTTTAATGATTTTTTGATGATGAACTTAAAAGGCTGATTTTCAGATTGATTGTTTAATTTCTATCTGCGATTGACAATTTTCTGCTTTTCCGTTGCATTAAAGTAAGGTCAAGGTTAATATAAACTTTGTTTTTATATTTGTAGACTTTACTTGATTTGCTGGGTTTCTTATTTACTTCCTGAGCAGTATGCTTGTTGATCATTTCAACCATAATTATTCCTGGTTTTGAACTTTTAAAATTAAAACATTGATGAGGCATAATTTTCTCAGTATCAAGTTTTAGTGCAGCAAAATATTTTGTTTAGAGTATTTTTATTGTTATTTATTTTGTACATCTGTTTTTTTAGATTCGTTAACGCCATATAATATTATATTTTTTTCTCTCTTTGTCATTTTTTGAAATTTTTATCTAATTTTTTTTCATCAATTTTCATCTCAAAAGAAGCAAAATCAAATAAAAAAATTTTTTAATTAAATTTTTTTGCATAAAAACAACAATTTTTCAACATAAAATTATTAATTTTTCAAAAAGCTTTGAAAAATTAATAATTTTATGTTAAAAAAGTGATTCCGCAGGCATTAAAGCCTACAACTTTTGTCTTTCTCAATCTCTAACTCAAATAGTCGACTTTCCAACTTGCTTTCCAGACTTTCCAATTTGCTTTTCCAAATCATTTACCTTTTCTACTCGACTTATCTCTTATTTCTGATCCTAGTCAGTGCTCAGTTTCACCACATTCACTCTTAGGTGCTGCTGATCACAGTTTGATCTCTCTAAAACTAATATCTCATTCTTCTTCATCACCTGAATCCCCCTATTATCGTACCTCTTACAACTACCTTAAAACTGACTGAGATTCTTTCGGTGATTTTCTTCGAGATGGCCCTTGGGTATAAATCTTTCGTCTTCCTGTTGACAAATGTGCTTCTTACATAATTCAGGTATCTAAGATTTTGTTACATTTCGTGGATTCAGGCTGGCATGGAATCTTTTGTTCCCTTTTGACGATTCTTGGTCACGCTTTACTATCCTCCATGGTTTTCCTCACACTGTGCTGCTGCGATTGCCAATCGAAACCATTACTTCCATATTTATCAGCAAAACAATTCTCCAGAAAACAGACATCTGTTTATTACTGCTAAAAACCATTGTAAAAAGGTTTTGTTTAACGCCAAAGCCCGCTATTCTCAGGTCATGAAATCTTGTATCTCATCTCAAAAATTAGGCTCTCGTGACTTCTGGAGAACCTTTAAAAGTATTAACAATAAGGGAAAATCTTCAATTCCACCTCTCTTGTATGGTTCAGACTTTGTCACTTCACCTAAAGACAAAGCTGAATTGTTTGCTAAAAACTTTTCATCAATGTCACCTCTTGATTCCACTATTTGCGTTCTACCTAATATTGCCAACGAACAGGTTGATCCATTGCTTGACATTCGTATCACTCAAGCTTCTGTAACTAAGGTGATTTCCTGCTTAGACTCTTCTACAGCTTGGCCCAGACAACATACCTGTTATTGTCTTGCAGAAGTATTCTCCGGAGCTGTCATCTATACTCTCATTACTATTCAACAAGTGCTTATCAGAGTCTTGTTTTCCAGCCTGCTGGAAAGCGGCATCTGTTATCCCTATCTTCAAAAATTTTGGAGAGCGATCTGATTCATTTAACTACCGTCTCATTAGTCTTCTTCCTATCATAAGCAAGGTTTTTGAATCTTTAATTAACAAACACTTAATTTCTTATATAGATTTCGATCTTCTCATTCTACAGCTGACTTACTAACAGTAATAAGAGATTTTGTTGTGCATTAGATAAAGTTGGAGAGGTTAAGGCCATTGCTCTTGACATTTCAAAAGCTTTTGATATAGTTTGGCATGCTGGTCTTCTCCATAAGCTTTTTTATTACGGTGTATCTGGTAACATCTTTAAGATTATTGAATCCTTCCTTTCCAATCATAGTATAAAAGGTGTCCTCAATGGACAGCACTCTTTTTCTAATTCTGTAACTACAGGGGTTCCTCAAGGTTTTATCCTTGGCCCTATACTCTTTTTAATTTACATTAACGATCTTCCAGATATTCTCACATCTAAGGTGGCATTGTTCGCTGATGATACTACCATTTATTCTTGTCGTGATAAGAAACTAACACTCTCTGATTGCTTGGAGAGGGCATCTGAGCTTGAAAAGGATCTCACTTCTACTACAGCATGGGGCTTATAGTGGCTGTTGAACTTCAATACAGATAAAACTCAATTTTTTTCAGTCAATCATCACAATAATTTAGATCTTCCTATATTTATGAACGGTGATGTATTCGATGAGTCATCTACTCTTCATCTTTTAGGATAAAATCTTATTTCCGATCTTTCTTGGAAACCATATATCAAATCTGTTGCAAAATTAGCATCTGCTAAGGTTGCATCTCTTTATCGAGCTCAACACGTTCTTACTTTGGATTCTATTCTTTATCACTATAATTCTCAAATCCCGCCTTGTATAGAATACTGTTGCCATATCTGGGGCGGATCTTCTATTAATACCCTTTCTCTTTTAGACAAGGTGCAAAAGCGCATTGTCAACATTGTTGGACCTGCTCTTGCAGCCAACCTCCAACCATTATCACATCGTCTTAATGTTGCTTCTCTTCTTCTCTTTTCTACAAATACTATAATACAAATACTATAATAGCTCTAAAGAGCTAGCACCTCTTGTGCCATCTACTAAAATTCATTCTCCTGTTACTCGTCATTCAATTAAGTCTCATCCTTTTTCTGTGACTGTTCCTAAGTGCTCCAAAAACTTATATTTGTCTAGTTTTTTTCCCCGAACATCAGTTCTTTGGAATTTGCTTCCATCATCTTGCTTTCCTGATTCATATAATTGGAAATCCTTTAAGTCGTTCGTCAATCGTTATCTTGCTCTACAATCGTCATCTTTTCTCTTCCAGTAACTTCTAACTTTAATTAGTGGTTGCTAGCAGCCTTGTTGGAAGCGAAGGAGTTAAAAAAAATTATTATTGCTCTGTTTTTTTAGGAGCTATTTTGTAAAATATATTTAAAATTATTTGTGTGTGTATATATATATATATATATATATATATATATATATATATATATATATATATATATATATATACATATACATGTATATATATATATATATATATATATATAAATTATGTTAGTGTATGCTACAAATAGAGTACTCAATGTTCTTAAAAAACAGAGCAATAATAAATTAGTAAAAAAATTTATCCACTTTTTACTTATCTTCAAAAATATGTTTTGCCACCTGTAGGCTCATCATAAAGCCTGATGAGCCTACTGATGGCGAACATATTGTTGGAGAAAAGTAAATATTAGATAAGTGCTTCTACTAATTTATATATATATATATATATATATATATATATATATATATATATATATATATATATATATATATATATATATATATATATATATATATATATATATATATATATATATATGTATATATATATAAATTAGTAAAAACACTTATCTAATTTTTACTTGTCTTCAAAAATATTTTTCATTAAAAATGGACAGGTTAAGTAACACCCTTGAAAAGGGTTAATCATTAGTTAATCATTTATGGTATTTGTCATATTTTTCAATTTTTTATAAAAAAAATAAAAACATTAAAAGAATGTTTAATGTTTCTGATTTAATAACTTACCAAAGAAACAAGATCATGAACAAGGCATAGAAACTTGCAGTTGTTGGTATATATTGTAGCTATAATTATATTGCAATCTACATATTTTACCTACTTAACATTGTTAATTAGGTTGTTAATGCTTATAAAAAAATTCAACAAGTACAAAACTTTTGAATGCTGAAAAAAAAACTTAATTTAACATAAGCAGGATTGGACTTGATATAACATAAGCAAGGTTGGACTTGGACAATCAAATGGTGTAAAAAAAAAACATTTGTGAAAGTATTAGCAAAAACATATATGTAATAAAATTACATTTTTAATAACATTTCCAAAAAGCTAATTAATTTATTTTCATATTTCATTTATTAATCATATTTCCAAATCTTCTCAGCATAAAAATGTCAAAATACTTTTAAAAGTAAGACAACTTTTTTAATTTTATTTAAAAACATATTATTATTCAAGACGGGTATATTTATTTGTTTAAAACGGTTTAAAATAAAGTATATTATTGTAAAAATAAACACAATACAAGTCATAATATTGATAAAAAACTTCCAATATACACAAAAGAATTACTAAAAATTATTTTAACAAATGTCAAATATAACAAAAAGAACCGGTAAATTATATTAAATGGTAAGAATCATTTTAACATGATTTATTTGGTAATTCATACCAGGTTTTTCCCACCCTATATGAATACTTTCTTTAATTTTTAATTCAATTTTGTTATTGGCACAACCCAAAATCGAAAAGAATTCATCATTATAATTTGCAAAACATTTTTCTTTTGAGTGAAGATGCTTATAAGAAAGTATTTATCTCTTATGTAGTGTTCAATCATTTGTGCCTTTTAGATGCGAGAAGTTTCGCCACTTAAAGACACGAATGACTTTCCTAAAGATTTTAAATCATTTGTTGATTACAAAAATTTGCAAACATCAAATGATTTAAAATCTCCAGGAAAGTGATCTTTAGATGAAAACTTTTAACGAAGCGAAAACTAATTTTAGCCGACTTACTATGTCTCTTTATAATTGTCTGTAGTCTTCGCTTCATTTTTTTTCGTAAGATATTTCACTAATATAAGGGAATTTGAAATAGTGAGAGTTTGTTAGGTCTTCAGGTGGTAATGGAACAACATAATTATCTTTATTTAAGTAAGAGTTGTGGATATTTTCTATTATCCAAGATATACATAATAAGGGTACATATTACATTTGAGAATTTTGAAAAGATTGCTAATAAGATAACCGAGACCAAGTATAGTGTTGTTAATTTTGAAAGTTCTATCAATTAAACATTAGTTTAATTTATTTACATTTATTTAATTAATTTAATAAATTTAATTTAATTAATTAATTTAATTAAACATTAATTTAATTTGAAAGTTCTATCAATTAAACATTAATTAAATTAAAGTTCTATCAATTAAACATATCAATTAAACATAAGACTTTTATATGAAATTGAAGTAAAGCTGTAAAAGTTGGTGTATAATCCAGTAAAGGTTTTTTTATGAAAAACTGTTGTAATTGTTGAATTGTTTGACTTACATAGAGTTATGTCTCAAAAAGAAATTTTTTTCCCTAATATGTTTTTTATAAAGCAAATATGATTTTCAAAAACCTTTACTTTGCTTTTGAATTTTTTTAAATTTAATTTTTTTTAAAACAAGATAACATAACATATAAACTTTAGTAGGATAGTAATTTTCTTACGCCATCTTTATTAACATCCATAGGTGTTATGAGTTCATCAGCCATTATTTCTATAACTCTTTTATTATGTTCAGGGTGGAGAAATACAACAAACTCACTCATATTGAGAATGTTGTTTCCATCATAATCAGCATTTTTCCAATTTTTTGCTTCTCGCAAAAACTCATTTTTTTCATCAACTGAAAAAAACAAAAATTTGAATGATATACAAAAAAATTTGAAATTAAAGTTTATAACTAAATTCATTAAAACAAACTCTTTGAAAATTTTAATGAACAGTACTGTGATTTTTTAATTGTAACCCCCTGGTAAAGTTAAGTAACCCCTGGTCAGGTTAAGTAACCCCCTTAAAAACGGTTAATCATTAGTTAATCATTTATGGTATTTGTCATACTTTTCATTTTTTTATAAAAAAAATAAAAACATTAAAAGAATGTTCAATGTTTCTAATTTGACATCTTACCAAGGAAACAAGATCATCAATAAAACATAGAAACATGTAATTTTCAAAAAGCTCATTAATTAAACATTTTTAAAAAGCTAATTAAGTAATTGCAAACCACAAATATCTGATGACATTTTTCAAATTATGGTTTTTAAATTAACAACTTAATAAAAATAATGATTGGTATTCATTTGGTTTTTAATTGGTCTATTTTTTTTTTGGTATTATTTCATTTATAAAATCCTTTCAAAGCAATTTATTGCAAAGTAATATAAAAATATGTTCAAATTTTCTATAGTGAATGTATGAAATATAATCTGCCAATATAAAGAGATTTCCCCCTAACCTAAATAATAGTAAAAATGGTGATATGCTTATTAGGGTATGCCAAATTTTTTGAAAATTGAATTTTGTATTGCATAACTTTAAACATAACAAGTTTAAAACTACTGATAGTAATATTAATATTGATAGTAATAAACAAGAGACAAAAACATAAAAAAGTTTTAACTACCAGAAAATCTCAGACACTATTTTACCAAAAAACAGTGGGAAAGAAGGATAAACTTTTAACTTTTTTTAAAAAACTTAAAAAAATGTAAAAAAATATCATGACTTTCCAAAAACAATAACTTCACTTTCTAAAAACAATAATTTCACTTTCATAAAAACAGCAAATTTTAACAATCTGCCATTATCATGAAAAAATTTCAATATGATAAATTTTATTTATCTTACCATTCCAATAAAACGTATCATATTTACACAGAATAAAGCTACCAAATTTAAATGTATTAATGTTAGTTTACTAATTTGTTTAGGAACTTTAAATACCATTAAAAAAAATTTTTATATTGTTATATTGTTTAAAACTAATAGTATCTATAAATTCTGGGTTAAATTGATAATAGCTCCTAGTTTCAGGAACTGCTCTACTTTTTAAATCTCTTCATGATGATGGCAGATTGTTAAAACTTTGTCACATCTTTTTACATTAAATTATTGTTTATGAGTTTTATTTGGGCATTTCTAAAATCACATTCTTACTATAAAACTAACTGCTAAATTTGATTTTTCTAAATTAATAAATCTTATCTTGAATTATTGTAAAGTTTCAAAAAAATTTATTGATTTTCTAATTTTTTATACTCTGATTTTCTATTTTATTATTCAGGAATTATCTTTTCCCAGATATATCTGGAATTCCGGATATTTCTTTTCACTTTTAGTTTTTCTGGATTTCCAAAATTTAAATAACCACTATAAGCATTTCTTATTTAAATATTAAAACTAAATGAATTCAGAATAAAAAAAAAATTAAAAAGAATATAATGAAACAAGAATATATTATAAGAATATAATAAAACAAGAATATATTATAGCAATATAAGAATATCATAAAACCAATAAAAAAGAGTACAATGAAACAAGAATATAGTGTAACAATAAAAGAATACCAAGGCAATACAAAACTAAGCAGTGATAGAAATCTTTTATCTTTTTCGAATGCAAAATATAGTTTTTTGCCTCTTTAACAAGGTTGTTTAATTGTAACTAAGTTGTTAATGTTAAAAATGTCAATGAAGAGTTAGAAATAGGTAATAAATTTCTTCTATACTGTGCCATAGCAGGATATTTTTTTACTGTTAATAGTTCTTATTAAATAAAACAACTCGATGTTAAAATTTTAGAATTAACAAATATCAATTAAAATAATGATTTTAAAATGTGATATTTTTCTTTTTTATTGATGTAATGTTACAACAGGATGTTTTTTTTTTACTTTTGGATTTTAGCTAATTAAACAAGTTGCTGTTAACATTTTAACATTAAAAATATCATATAGAATGATCAAAATCCAAATGGAACAAGTATAAACCAAAAAAATTTTGAAGACAATATTTTCAAAGTTTGTTAAAGTTTGTTAAAATTGTTACTTATTCAAAGTCAAAAAAAATTTTTTTTTTTGAGAAAAGTGGGGCATGGGGCAATTTTAACACATGTCTATCAGGACTACACAAATGGCAAAATTTTAAAAGCTCCAGTTTGTCTGAAAACTAGTGAGAAATCTATTGAAAGATTACACTACTAAAAAGTGGGGCATATGACCCAACCCTCCCTGGTGTCTTGCACCCTGGAAACAACTTTAGCATGCATATTCATCAGCAGTACAGAAATCCCAAAAGATTCAGAGCTCCGACTAGTCTCGAAGGCAGTGAAAAATCAATTGCAATATTCTACTATAAAAAGTGGGAATCGTGCCCAGTTATCAATAAATGCAAATCCATATTGTGGATCAAAACCCTTATGTTTTCTGAAAGATCAATGAATATAGAATGATGTATAACTTTTTTTTTAATATCATTTGGTGTCCTTTTTAGTGTTGATATCTAGTGTTCTTCTTAGTGTTGATATCTAGTGTTCTTCTTAGGGTTGATATCTGGTGTCCTTCTTAGTGTTGATATCTGGTGTCCCTTGGTCTAACTTTTTAGTCTAGCTGATAGATCTTTTATCTGAATACATCTTCTATTTAAATACATTTTCATCATCTTTTTTTATTTTAAGAATATTTAGACAATCCAATTCACCTCCATTAAGTATATTACTGCTCCCACCAGACCAATGATTACATTAGTAGAGTCTCTTCTGATTGGTGTTAAGAATGCGCTTATATTCCTCATTGTAGAATACAAGTCCTCTATCTATCCGTGATGCGGTAGCTATGGTTTCAGTTGCTCCAACATTCTTTTTAATTCTTTTAAACCAACATTCTTTTTAATTCTGGCTAATGAAATATTAGAAATATCTTCATAATATCTATATTTTTTTAAATATTTTGTACCAGAATTTTGAATATCTTGTTTTCATTTTTATTAATCTCATTTTCTTCAGAGTTAAACTCTTCGCAATTTTCATGTTCCTTATTTTGTTTATCTTGAGCATAAGCATTTTCTTAAGTCATGTGGCTCTTCTCGTGATTTTATTTTCTTCTACTCTTCTTTGTTTTCACCTTTCTACCTCTGAGTGGATAAACTCTTTAGGATATCCAATCATACCTTTTGCATAAACCAATTCATCATTTTTCTCCTTAGAATGCAGCTGTGGTGTAGTGGTTAGAGTTCTGGCTTCAAAACTGGTCTATGGTTCGAAGCTGGCTCTGGTCATATATGCATCATTGGTAAGGAAGGAGGTATAAACTTCCTGGCTGAACACTATTACACGATACTTTATGTATGTGAACCGGGGCAAAGAAATATCATACAATAACAATCCACCAATTCAAATAGTTTGTCAATGATGCATATATGATACATTAAACTTTATAACTTTACTTATTTAATCTTTTTTTAATTATTTATTCTTTTTTTACTATATCTTTTTTGAGAAATCAGAGTATCCATTCTCTATGTTTGAGAAATCAGAGTATCCATTCTCTATGTTTGAGTCTTGTTACCAAATTTTTGGTAAAGTATATATATAAAACACTGGTCATTAGTAACTTTCTAGAAAGTTTATTGTAAAGATCAACCAAGAATCACTACAGTGACACCATTTAATGTAAAATGAAACAGAATGTATAACTAATAATAAATATTAATAGTTTAAATGTGCTTTTGTTTAATTGAGCTTAAATGTGCTTTTGTTAAATTTAATTACTCTAAAGACAAACTGAACATTTATATAATATTTTATAAACTTTTACATGTAAGTAAGGAATAATGGATACAATTATTATTGGATCAGGCTCGGACAGGAATGACGTGTGATCACACACTGTAACTGACCACACTTATAATATTCCTAACAATTTGACTACGGGGGTATTCATGTTTTAACAACTTGAATAGGCATGTATTTTTTATGATTAAATTAAATATAATAATTTATTTGAAACTATTTTTTCATGTCTCTCTGAAAATCTTTTGAAAAATAATTTTTTAAGTTACTTTAAATTATGAATAACTTCAATTAAATCTTCCCTTGCAACGGAATGATATAATTGCTTTTTTTTGTTTCTATTTTTACAAAGGATTGTTTGAAACTTATTTTTTTAAATTTGACTAACTAATCGGAGCATGAATGATTAAAAATTACTATTTTAAATAGATTACGGTATTTTTAAAAAAACCTAACTTTTTTTTGCAACATTTTGGAAAAAAATAAATGTTTATTCAATTTAAAAATAATAAATATAAGACTTTTTAATGATTTAAATAAAATTTGTTTATTCATTAAACAATGATTAGAAGTAATTTGTAAAATATCTATAATAAAATGTTTCAAAAGATAAATTTTTAAGCAATCTATTTTAAACGCATCTAAAAACGTAACAAAAGGTAACTTTCGCTTCGAGTTTGAGTTTTTTGAGTTTTATTTTAGTGCTTATATATTTTCTTTTTTGTAAAAAATTGTTTTCTATTTTCATTATTATATTATTTTAATTTTCTTCCTAGTTTTAGTTTAGCTTGCGTTTCATTTTTTAGCGCGTTTCTAAAATGTTTAAAAATCATCTAAACAGTCGTGGTCAAGTTGACAAAAAAATAAAATCATATATGTAGTTAGCAATAGCACTCAAGCACATGCCATTCCTGTCCAAGCCTGATGGATTATATAATAGGGAATTATACTAAAAAAATAACTTTAAAATTAAAAACATGCTCAAATAAACCCTAACTCTAACTCTAACCATAAGTTTTTAATTTATGTTTTTAATTTTTTTAATACAAATTTTTAATATTTATTTAATGTATAAAAATAACCAATAAATTTAAGTTGTACATTCTGTTTTAAACTTTTTTGTTTTCTATAATAGTGCAAAGAAACAATTAATTTTAAAACTTGGATTTACAATTAACAGTACACATGAGATGTCAGTGTAGTGCGTAGATTAGCAGTACACATGAGATGTCAGTGTAGTGTGTAGACTAGAGGTGTTTAAGAAAAAAAAATATTTTAAATCCGAATACACAAGAAGCCAAATTTGAGGTAAATATAAAAAAAAATCAATTACAAAAAAAAAAAATACCAAAAATATTGATATTTACCTTGTGCTCAAGCAGCAAAATGCTCCAAATTTATCCTAATTTATTTGGCTTTGAGCACAAGGTAAATGTCAATATTTTATAATTTTTTTTTTCTAATAAGATCATAATGGTCCAAATTATTTTTTGAGATTGTTGTGTATCCTAGTTTTTTCATAATTGCTGTTTTAAATTAAAAAGAACATTTTGGAAAAAAATAGTTTTGCGTAAACACGCAAAAAAAGAATTTTGCGCAAATACGCAAAAAAAATTTTATTCTTTATTTTTTTATACATAAATTATGTGAAATATTGACATTTGCGAAATATTGACATTTACCTTGTGCTCAAAGCCAAATAATTTAGGAACAATTTGGCGTATTTTGCCGCTTGAGCACAAGGTAAATGTCAATATTTTTGGAATTTTTTGTTTGTAATTGTATTTTTTTATAATTGCCCCAAATTTGGCTTCTTGCGTATTCCTGTTTAAAAACTTTATTTTTTTGAACACCCCTTGTGTAGATTAGCAGTACACATGAGATGTCAGTGTAGTGCAAAATTTAAAAAAACAAACAAGAGATTTAGTATTCTAAGAAAGAGCTTTTTTAGACAATAACTTTTTTGATCAATTTTTTGCAAGTGTTAATTGCAATTCCTTAGGAATCTGAGATTTATTGAGAAAACGACAAACTTGAATTAATCTCACTGATTAATTTATGTTTGTTGTTTTCTGGGAGACTGAGATTATTTGAGAAAACAACAAACTTAAATTAAATAAAAATTAAAAACAACAAACTTAAATTACTGGAAGATATGACTGCAACATTTTATTTGAAACAAATTACTGGTAGATGTGACTGTAATGTAGTAACAGAAACTAAATACTGGAAAAAATGACTGCAACATATTATAGGAAATAAATTACATGAAGAAACTACTTCTGATAATACTCGAATGATATTATTGGGAACAAATTACAGTGGCAAATTTCTATTCTACTTTCCTTTGAGTTAAATTTATTTAATTTTTATTCTTTATAATTATTATATTCTAAACACTTTTGTTCTGTATTTTTTAGCAATTATTTTATTAGGTAATTTATCATATAGTATTTTGATTTTATAGTAGTAATTATATTATTTGTTGATTTTACTTAAATGTAGCACACAAAAAAAGAAGAAACTATTTACGAAAAAGTGAAAACAGTGACTTTTTAAAATTAATCTAGAAAGGGCGCATAGAGAAGCAGATCCCATTTATTAAAAATCTACAAAAACAGAGAAAAATCTTCAAAGGCAGAGAATTTTTAGGAACAATCTAGAAAGACAGTGAAAGCAGAGAACTTTAATGAAAAATCTAGAAAGACAGTGAAAGCAGAGAGTTTTTAAAGAAATCTAGAAAGATAGTGAAAGCAGAAAATTTTTAAGAAAAATCTAGAAAGACAGTGAAAACAGAAAGCTTATTGAACTAGCAGTTCCCTAACATTATACAATTATTAAATAGAATCTTTGGCATAAACTTTTTTAAACTCATTAGGTGTAAACATATTCAAAAATAGTTTTTATTAACAATAATAGTAAAGTAATAACAAAAACTTACTTGCTTGGTCAGTATTATTTAAAGAATTCAAGTCAAGATCCATTAGTTGAGACTTATATTCAATCCAAGATACAAGTTTGTCTTTATTAAGATCAACTCTCTCAAATATTTTTTCACTGTTACTTTTTGCTTCATTAAAATGTTCCGTTATTCTAAAAGCAATAACAAAATTTTAAAGTTTTTTTTTTTTTAATTTAGTAAGGGAAACCATGGTGCTGTGAGAAAAATACTAATAAGAGAATAAAAACATTTATTAAATAAAAAATTTAATTTCTAACAAAATAATGTGACACTATCATCTATAACACAAACCCATGACATTGATGCAAACTGTAATCCTATAAATTCTAACAGATTCCTTAATGTTCAACAATATTTTTAAATACTAGTTCTAGTCATTATGATAAAACCTACATTGGTAACATTAAATTTCTCAGCTGAAATAAGAAACAATAAAATATTGCAATGTATTGAATATAAAAACTTATATTGCAATGTATTGCAACATAAAAACTTATATTGCAATGTATTGAACATAAAAGCTTATATTGCAATTCATTGAACATAAAAATTTATATTGCAATGTATTGCAACATAAAAATTTATATTGCAATCTATTAAACATAGAAACTTATATTGCAATGTATTGAACATAAAAACTTATATTGTAATGTAACATAAAAACTTATATTGTAATGCAACATAAACACATATATTAAAATGTATTTCAACATAGTTACTATTATTATTTTCAACATAGTATTACAGTGATAAAGTTATTTTTATTCGAATTAAGAATCCAGTTGTACCACAAAAAGAGGGAACTACAAAAGTGTAGCACACAGTGGCATCAAGTATATATATAGATAACAAAATATTTTTTTTGCGCTATAACGACTTCACTCATATTATAATTACTCATTTGAGCATATTCTATTGAAATTAAAATTATTGTACTTCCCCACAATGATATACATAAAAAAAGGTAGCCTTAACGCTTTTTCTTTTGTTGATTTTACTCAGTTGCATTTCCTTAACGTCAAACATCCTTGTGAAAAGTCAGCAACTAAGGAAAACCTCGACAGATGTTAGTGAAATAAATGATTTAAGTTAATAAAGCGTAAGCCCTACTTAATATCGTAAAATATCGTGAAAATCAAAGTTTTGTGTTTTGCCTTAAGAAAAAAATAAGAGTTTTAGTGAAAGAAAAATCTGCATTTTTTAGTTGCGCATTTTGTACACATACAGTGTGTTAAAAGTTTGGAAAATAATTAAATAAATCAACCAATTCCTAAATTATTGTTTTTAATCATTAAAATAATAATATATACTTATAAAAATATTCAAAAACTATCAAAAGTACAAACTGTCACCATTTAGCATTTTTATGCAAATTTGCGGTTTTATACAATAAACACTCTCAAAACTCTCAAAAGGGAAGGGTGGACAATTTTTTGTTTGAATTTTTTCTGGGAAATCAGATGAAAAAGCTTTGGTTTTTTAGTAAATGCATTTGCCTATCTATTGGAAAAAAATATATTACTGCAGCTTTGATATTAAATAAAAACAATGAAATATAGGCATTTACTAAATGTTGACCACATAACTTTGTTTCCTTATGGAGTTAAATTAACATTTTTGATTGCGGACATTCTAATCAATAGAAACGTTTTTAATTTAATTTAAAATAAACATTAGTTTAAAAAAAAAAAATAAGATTAAGAATATTTCTTTTATTTACAAAAGATGCGTGAAATATTAAAAATAATAAAGCAAAAGAATCTTATGTTTTACCCTAAAAAACTGTACGAGTTAGCAAATGGTTTAATATAACCCCATTAGGGTACAATTAGGTGGATAATATGATAAAGTTCAACTGGAATTTTACAAAAAACATGCTGAATTTAGCTTTCAGAAAAAATAAATCGTTTTTAATTAATAGATTGGCGGAAAAGTATTGGCCTGTAACTTTTTTCTTGACATATTTTTTGATTTTTTTTTAACCATCTGATAGCCCTAATTCTTGCACATCTATTGATCTATATATAATTTGTCTTTAGTTGTATTGCGATTAAACATAGTCGAGAAGAAAATCATTTGCTGCTTAATTTTCAATTCAAGTTGAATTTGAACGCTTCTGAAGCTGCCCGAAACATTTGTGAGGCCTATGGAGACGGAACAATGCCAATTCGTACAGCACAAGACTGGTTCAAGATATTCTGTGAAGAAGGAGACCGATTAACCAATATGCCGAGTTCTGGGCGTCAAAATGAAGTCAATTGCCAAGCAGTCATCAACAGAATTGAAGAAGATCCGTCAATGAGATGCCTAATGTTGGCTGACGAATTTGATTGTCACCACTCAACAATTGAGGACATTTTGCACAAGGCCGGAAAGAAATGCTTGAAGTCCAAGTGGGTTCCGTACGAGTTGACCGATGCTCAAAAGAAGAAATGCTTTGATGCTTGCAATCGATTGTTTGAACGTTACAGCAATGACCAGCTTGGACTTGGAACAAATTGAGACTTGCGATGAGAAATATGTGGCCTTTGAACTTATTATTAGAACTTATGCTGCATAAATTAAAATTAAAGTACTTTATGAATAATTTATGCATGATGTAATTTATTACAAATATAACTTCTTTATTTAACAATATGCAAACTTAACTGTTTAAACATATATTGACTTTGGCAAAAAAATTTTACTAAAAATTTTCTATAAAATCAACTTATAATTTTCTCTTACAAGTTCATCTTTGCATGGTAAATCTCAATATTTTGTGAAAAATTTTTTCTAATCTGATCCTAATGGTTTTAAGCTTTTTTTTAGATTGTTGTGTATCCTAGTCTTTTCATAATTAATGTTTATATTAAAAATAATTTCACAAAAAAATATTTCAGCACAAATGCACAAAAAAAAAAAATTTTTTTTTTGCATAAATTATTCAAAATCTTTTTTATATTTTAAACAACACTTATGAAAAAACCAGGATACACAACAATTTAAAGAAAAAAATTGAACCATTATGATCACATTACAAAAAAATTTTTTACAAAATATTGAGATTTACCCTGCACTCAAAGCCAAATAATTTAAGAACAATTTGGGCATTTTTCGAGGTAATTTGCCGTTTGAGCACAAGGTAAACGCCAATATTTTTGGAATTTTTTTTTCTGGTAATCGCATTTTTTTTATTTTTGCCCCAAATTTGGCTTCTTGAGTATTCATGTTAAATGTGTATTCATGTTATGTATTGTGTATTCATGTTAAAAAAAATTTATTTTTTTTAACACCCCTAATATATATATATATATATATATATATATATATATATATATATATATATATATATATATATATATATATATATATATATATATATATATATATATATATATACACATGCCATAGTTGTTTATGATTATTTTTGTTCATTTATTTGATTATTTTTCTCTAAAACTTAAAAATGAAAATTTAGCACATAGAAAAAATCAGGAATAGATGCTATTTAGAACTGAAACAAAGAAAGAATGTCTTCTCGAGATTTAAACCTAAATGTGTTTTAGCACTGCTCGTAAGGTATGCGTGTCCAAAATATTATTTAATACATAAAGTAAAAGTTTCTGCTTCAAATGCAGCACCTACTACATAGCAAATTTTCTGTTTATTTTATTTGGTTACTAACTGAACAATATTTGGTTACTAACTGAACAATATTTGGTTACTAACTGAACAATAGTTTAAAAAGAAATGAACAATATTTGGTTACTAACTGAACAATATTTGGTTACTAACTGAACAATATATGGTTACTAACTGAACAATATTTGGTTACTAACTGAACAATATATGGTTACTAACTGAACAATATATGGTTATTAACTGAACAATATATGGTTACTAACTGAACAATATATGGTTACTAACTGAACAATAGTTTAAAAAGAAATAACTTAAAAACTACTAGCATAAATAAATTACGTTAATTCAGATTGCAGAGAAAACTTCAAGCTTAAAATTTTTTTCCCCTGCTATTACACATAAAATATTTTATTAACCACCCATTTGGCTAAAACTTATCCAAACTGTTTACAGTATTTTTTATATATTATTAAGAACCTAAAGAGTTTCTTATATCCTTTACAATACATTTAAATATTTGTATTTTTATGGGTAATATTTTCTATGGCCTTTGTGCAATGTCTTTTCTACTATCACATGTTATTTAATTTTTGTGATGACTTTAGGTTGCACAAGTTGTTCATTTTCTTACACTTTAATCGGGTAACATAATTCAAATGAGGTTTCTGTGACAGCATTAAAGTTTATCTATGCTAAAAATACCTAATTTGATTTAAATTATCTTATAAAGAGTTTTAATAGTATTTTTAGTTTGGATACATGAGTTTTTTAGTTTAATTTTGGGCTTTCTATTAGAATTATTTATTGAGTTTTCGTATTTTCTTATTTTATTTATTTTATTAGGTATTTTTTTATATTATCATTATAATGCGGTAATGGTCTACACCATTACCGCATTATAATGATAAAACAATTAAAAAATTTTTTTTTGATGTTTTAATGTTGGAATTTTTACCGTGTAATATGAATTAGCATATCTCCAGAAATGTTTAAATTTTTTTCCAGTTTCTTCCAAATTTCAACAGAGTTGCAGAGTTTAATTGATTTACGCTGGAATAATCTCAAAACTGCATTATTGCCATTAACATATATTATATTCCCAGATGATGTCTCGTCCATGTGAGACATCATCTGGGAATATAATATAGCTAAAATTATACTCTCTTTCCGCAGAAGTTATTGAAGCATCGCAAAGGCAGTTCCTTGCATTTCCACATTCTTTGAATAAATATGTTGCTTTTCCTAGAGTGAATTTACACAAATCTAACAGATTGTAAGAAATGTAACAATCAAATGTTTCTTAGTGTTGCTTCTGAATGACACGAGTTAAACACATCTGACACATCTGGTTGCACAGAGCTACATCTGTTGTTGAATCAGCTAGTATAATAAAAACACTATTTTTTGTTAACTGCACCAAATTTTTCACCAAGCTTATGTTTTTATGATGTCTTTCCACTGGCTGACAGCTGCCTCAATTGTTCATTAAGTATTGGATCCACTGTAATGAGAAGTTTTAACAAGGCTTAAATGTTTCCTTGTCGCAAATAAGGTTGCAAAATGGCAGTAGCAATATTGTTTTAATGCCCAGGCTACGGCATGCATTGCCTGACATGGGTATGAAATGCTTTTATTATGTTTTTTAAAACAAAACAGATTTGTTCCATAACAATTTTAATGCTTTGGTCTAAAAATTGATGAGTGGATTTTCCTACTTTAGAGATAAAAATGTGTTGAATGCTGCAGAGTGGGCAACCGATACTTCATGTCTAACAATATTGTAAAAATGGTGAGATCTGCCAGTTAGTTCAAACAGGCATCCAGTCACAAAAATATTGTTAGCATCACCATTAAAACTTATTTATACACTGCATAAAAATTTCTCTCTTCTTGTCAAAGCTGAGCTAGGTACCAACTGTATCATCTGGTTCGTTATCAATAATGCGTTTATAACTTCCTGATACTGTGTTCTTTACAGAACTTGGTTAAGTTGGATGGGTACAAGTTATAAAACTTACCTCTTGTCCTGCTGCTGGCCTTTGACAAAGTTTATTTGAATCATCTATGTTATCTAATGTTCGGAGGTATTGAATACTAATATGGTCCGATGTTTGTGAAATTAAAAAGTCAAATGGATTACTGTGACTAGATAGCTTGTATGTAATTGATTCCAATATATCTGCTGAATCACAAGGTGTAGGATTAGTTGATGATGATGCAAAGAATCCAGGGAGAGTTTTTTGTCCTTATTGTTACATCTTGAACTCAGATTGAAATTTTTTTTCTTTTCTTTACCAGATTTCTGTTTTTTCATTTTTTTTTTGGAAAATAAAAATTGGAAAATGCAAAACACAATTTAAATTACACATTAAAAATTTTAATTTAATAAAATTTAGAATACCTTTAATAATATATTAAAATTGCATTACACATATATTAGAATTATAAATGAGCATGAAAATTAAATAAAATACCTTATAAGTCCTTTGTTTGAATCTTTATTGAAATATTATAATCAAAAAGTTCTTATTAGTAGTGATTGACCAAAATTCCGTTCGGTTTCAATTCCGGCCACAACTCTGATTGGATTTTTTGGTTCCTGTTCCGGTATTTTTAAGATTTTGTTTCCGACCCAAATATATGGTTCAAAATGCTACCGAAAATGGATATCTTAAAGCTTTATCAAGCATTATCATTTTGATAAAATAATAAAAAAAAAAGTTTTTTAAATTAAATGATAAGCAAGAGAATAAAGGGAAATAAGATTTTGCTTTGTTTAAAAACGAAATAATTTTCTTATTTAAAGTAATATTCATATATTAAATGCGGTAGTGGTGTAGTGGTAAAGCGCTCGCTTCATAAGCGAGAGGTTCCAAGTTCGATCCCCACCACGTCCCTGGTAGTACTGCGCTCAACTTGTTTCGGCCTTGAGGAGGTGAATAACAAAAAAAAAAAAAATATCTTGTAAAGTTTTTTATTGTAATTATTTGAAAGATAATGTTGTTGTTATGAGTATAATTTTTATATGTATATATATATATATTAAATATTACAATTAAATAAAAAAATGCAACTTTTATCCTGATTTTATCTAATCTATAAAGTGTTGAATTATCTGTTGTTTCTCTTCAATCAACTCTTTTTTAAGTTTAGCGCAACAGTTCTTAATTGCATTTATGCAAGAATTTCCCTAGGAAAACAATGCCCAATTGGACAACTACTTCAATTTGACAACAATATCAACACTACATTTTCCTTAATGGAATTGTAGTGTTCAATTCCCTTAAGGAAAATGTAGTGTTGAAATTGTTAATATTTGTCCCAAGATGGCGTATTTTTAATTATTGTCCAAAGGGAATTTTTGATGTAGCAATAAATATTAGAAATACAAAAAACTTGCCAATTATATTTTTAACATTTGTACATTTAACATTTAACATTTGTACATTGTAACATTTGTACATTGTAACATTTGTACATTGTAACATTTAACATTTGTAACAATTATATTTTTAACATTTGTATCTGACGCAAACCAGCAACATTGAAAAATGGTCTTATATTTCTTTCTAACATAATGAATTCAAAAAGAAAAACAATTTTAGCTTAGAAATACTTCATAATTGAAGCAAACAATCCAAGTTCAATAAAAAGCACTGAATAGTTCAGTGCAAAGAACTGACTTGTTAAAATCTACAATTCCAAACTGGGTTCAAGCTTCTTCAAAAATTGACTCTGAATCAATTCTGAAAAAGGTCAAAAAAGTCAATATTTGAAATGATAGTTTTTGACCTCCAACCGTGGTCTATTGTCAATGATGCTGGGTTTTTGAGGTACCATGTTCTTGTTGCTCCTAATTACAAAATTGCTATTAAAAAATACTACAGAAGTTTACTGGATCTAACTTATGAAAAAATAAAATTTGCTCTCAAGGAAAAGTTGGTTCAATCAGAAGCTAAAAGTGTGTCAGTCTGTCTTGATGCATGGTCATCATTTCATCATGGCTACCTGGGGAAGAAAGTTCATTTTATTTGCAAAGATTGAGACTGTGCCAAATTCTGCATTTCTTGTTCTCAATTTGATAAAAGGCATACCCCAAAAAAATTTTCAACAAGATCAAAACAAGAGGAGTTAAAAATTTCTTCAAAAAATGAAGTTTGCTTCAGAGACAATGCAGCAAATGTAAAGACAGCCTTTAATTAACCAAGCTGTAATTATGTGTCACCTGAATGCCTTAACCACTCCCTTCAATTTGCCATCAAATAAGAACTATTTTCACACGCAATCATAGACAGACTAATTGTGAAGAGTCGAAAACTCTGTTCTTATACATTCCATTGTACTGCTTTACAGACAGCAAGAAATCCAAATGGATACAAAAGTCATCGCTTGGCGATGTTGCCATTGCTGCCACCTTAATCAAATTTTCTTCAGTGGGAATTGATATTTTCTGTCCAAGTTTGAGCCTCTGTGAAAAAGCGGTGTACATTTTAAGTGTTTTAAAATGCACTTTTTTACCTGACAACATTTTTGAAGCAACAAAAATGTTGTCAGGTGTTGACTCTTCCATCAATTTTTGTATTCCAATTGTGACAATAATAATTAAAGCTTTGGAAACATATATTTGGAAACAATATCAGTGTTCAGGAGTTGAAAATTGCTATAAAAAATGTAATGGAAAAACATTTTTCACTAATTGAAAAAAAAGAACATTATTCAGATGCTATTCTAATGGAACCAAGATACAAATGGTATATTTTCAGATCTCAAGGTGTTTTGCAAAATGCTAAACACGTTGCCATGTCCCATATGGACAATTTTGTAGCATCGAATGATTTTTTGGATAGTCCAATGTTTTCTCAATGTCTTGAGTTTTGGAAAAGCTATGAATAATATGCAAATTCCAAAATCAAGTTAGAGTTGACTAAGGTGCCAAAAAAGTACCTCACATCACCTTCAGATGTTGAAAGACTGTTTTCTACAGCTGGAGATATTCTCTCAAAGGAAAGAAAAAAAATCCATCCAGAAAATTTGGAAAAACTTCTTTTTTGCCAAAAAAATCTTCCAATTGCTGGATCATGTTATTAGTTACTTTTATTAATTTATACTGTTTCTCTAAAAACAATTTATAAAACTATATATATATATATATTATACTAATTTATTATTGCTCTGTTCTTTAAGAACATTGAGCACTCTATTTGTAAAATACACTAACATAATTTACATATATATATATATATATATATATATATATATATATATATATATATATATATATATATATATATATATATATATATATATATAATTCTATAAATTGTTGCATTTGGGAGTAAAAAATTCTTATGCCAACAAATACGCCACTTTTAATTACTTTTGACTTTTGTCCAACATTTCCGTGTTGTCGGAAAGGTAAAACCATTAATTTAATTGCAAATTAATCGTTTTTTAAAAAAAACGCAAATTTAACTGACCAGAATATTTTTAAAAACATTCTAAATTTCTTTAAAACATTCTGAATGTTTTTAATAATATAAACAATGTTTTTATTTTAATTTTTTTTAATAAAATTTTTTTATTTTAATTTTTTTTAATAAAATGTTTTAATCTTTATTTTTATTTTACTGTAAATCATGCACAGAATGTTGCTACATCGACTATCTTATAGCCTAACTTGCAAGGCATTGCTGCTACATTGACTGAGGGTTTGGTTGGGGCAGGCAGTCTATCAAGTAATAAAAAAAAAATTTTGGTCTTGCATTTTAATTTTTACTTTTTGTCAACAAAATACGGAAAAAACTTACTGACAACCAGTAAGGAGTTCCGATTGATCACTACTTATTAGTAAACCAATAAATTTGGTACTCAGATCATCCCAAGTATTTAAACATGTCAAATACAATTAAGGTAACCATAAAATTACTGGCCGCTATCAATTATAATAACTTATTGAATTGCATACATTTTTAAAATACAATTCCCTCGAGTTACAAATGTATGCAACATTAATAACCTTTTAAAAATAGCATAAAACCCTATTATTTAATAAACTTATTTTAATATAGGTGTGGGAAAACCACAAATACTTACAAATACAATGTGATATTAGACCTACACATTTTTATGCATTTTATTATTATTATGTATATATGTATGTTTAAAATAAATTAAAGATTAGATTAGTTTTATTTTTTTTTTGTTATCATTTTGTAATTTTGATTTACTTTTAAAATGAAAAAACAACTAAAATAACATCTCAGAAATATATAAAATACTTTTCAATAACTTTTTAAATAACTGCTCAATAAAACTACAATATAAAAACTTTTTATATTCAAAGTCAATTACAAGACCATTTTTTGAGCACTGTTGTGTATTTATTCAAAAATGCTAGTTAAAATGCAGAATCAAACAAAAGCGTATACTATCTATAAAAAACAATTTCTCAAGTTTCAAATTTTCAAGAAAAAATTTATTTTTTTTAACTTTTTTTTAAATATAATCTAAAACAATTTACAGTATAATCAAAATACATAAAATTATATAATAAAATCAAAACCTTTGATTTTCAATTTTATATTAACAACTACTCTTCAAACAATAAAATACAAATCGCATTTGGTTACCATAACTTTGCAGAAAAGTTATATTTTAAGGAAACCAAAACAAAAACACGGTAAGTTTGAAGTATTACAAACCTCAGCTTGTTGCTTGTTGGTATTATAAACTATAACTTATTGGTGTGTACTGACAATTATTGGTGTGTACTGACAACTTATTGGTGTGTACAATTATTGGTGTGTACTGACAACTTGTTGGTGTGTACTGATAATTTATTTGAATAAGGTCATGTATAGCCCTTTACATCCATAATAAATGTTAAAATCCAGCATACCGAGGCTTTTTTAATAAAATCCTGGATAGGCTTTTTAGAGCCACCTCACCCCTGGTTGAGTTGTCAGCAAAAAGAGACACTTTAAATGAAAGATTATCAAGAAGATCATTAATGTAAATCAGAAACAATACAGGACCAAGAACTGAACCTTGTAGTGCCCCAGAAGCTACTAATAATGAAAAAGAGTGTTGACTTTAATACTGAGGTAAAAAATAATTAATATAATAATCTCATAAACTTTCCTAGATACACCATATGAAGCAACTTATGGAAATGATCAGTATGCTTAACTTAATCAATAGCTTTAAATATACCAAGAGGCTTGATTTGCTGCATCCATTTAATGCATGATAAAACCTTTTGATTAGATCAGTTAGCAAGTCTGCCGTAGAACAAAAAGATAAAAAGAAATGTTGATTGTCAGAGAATAGATTATTAGAATCAAAATGGAATATTAGAAACTTGTTGAATAAATACTCAATGACCTTGCTAATAATAGAGAAAAGACCGATTTGACAATAGTTGTAGGGGTAGGCAATGGAAGCCGGAGTGACTTAAATGTCTAACAATGGGTTTTTTGTTTAACTGAAATGAAAAGAAGATTATGGTCATTAAATTCAAAAGTCAATTTAAAGAAAAAGTTCTTTGCAAATTGTTCAGCCTAATCCTTGGGAGTGTTTATAAGATAAGACCCATAAATTAAAGATGGATTGTCAGACTTTTTATTTTAAAAGTGCTCAAAGAAATCTTTACAGTCTTATCACAGAGCACAGGGGAAAAACCAGGAAGTTCATGTCTCCTTCCTTACCAATGTTGCTAATCAGGTCAGAGTTAGCATCCAACCATGGACCTCTTGGTTCTGAGCCACAAGTTTAACTACTGCCCCACTGCTGCTTAAATGCTGACTTACCTTTGTTAATGACAATGCTGAAGATTTTCAAAAAGTCACTAGAACCTAACTTCTGAGATAAGATTAGTAAACTGATAACAATGGAGCTCAGCATCAAACACCATCTTTTGAAAATGAAAAAGATAAAAAAAAATGATTAAGTTGAGATATTTCAGCTGTAAGAAAGTGAAAATCATAGAGTAAAATGAGGGTTGACTCAAAACAAACAAGAAGGAATAAAGACTTTCAAACTTGCAGAGTTCTAGGAGGCTACATAGGGGGTACATTTATCAGCAAAGATTCAAAAGATATAAACCCAAGGACTGTCACAAACAAAATCACAAATAGAATCCCACTTGGCTTTAGGGCAGTAGTAGGTAGTGTGATGATAGGGTGAGTCTGAAAATGAAGGAGATAAAATATTTATAGAGATCATGCATGGTCTGAACCAAGTAAAGGATAACAAGCAGAAACTGAACACAAGCTAGGGACAGACACAAGCTCAGAGACAAGACACAAATCAAAAAGTGAAGGTAAGCAATTAGGATTGCCAGAAAAACAAGTTACAAAGTTAACTGAGTAAGAGATTGAGATACACAAAAGTTATGAGGTTTAGTGTCAACAAGGTCAGTGGTGAACTTAGCCATTTAATGTGATGAGCATTCAAATCACCAATAAATAACAACAATATTAGTTTTGGGATAAAACGAAAGGGATACTTTGATCAAACTTTAAGTTAAGGAGAGCTTGATAGAATCCCAGATAGAGCATGGTACCCCAAGAATAAGCCTTGGTCTTGCTAATTAACCCAATGTTGTAACTAGGGGCTCTTTATGTGGCCTTGATAATGAATATTAAAGGAACAACAGGGACACGGTGCAACATGACACTGTTAGTACTTTGATATTTTACAGCTCTTGATAAAATCAGCCTCTGAGAGCTGCAACAGAGTTTAAGAAACCATATTACCAGCCGGCCTCAGAACCATTAAGTATATATTTTTATATATATATGTATATGTATATATATATATATATATATATATATATATATATATATATATATATATATATATATATATATATACATATATATATATATATATATATATATATATATATATATATATATATATATATATATATATATATATATATATATAAATAAAGAAGAACCAAGTTTGAACCCCACCACTTCCATGGTAGTACCATACTCAGGTTTTTTTTCTGCTCAGAAGCCTTGTTTATCAAGGTTGGTGCTTTTTTAGCTATAGAGTAGAACAAACATTGTAATATTTTAAAAATATAAAAATAACTGCAAATACCTTTCATGGATCCATTCTTTCAATTCTTCATGGCTAATCTTATGATCTTTATTTTTATCAACTTGATGGAAAATTTTAATAAGTTTTTTATAACCTCCATAATTTTCCCACTCTAGTTTACCATCATCTAATAGTTTACCTAAAACAAAATTACTAAATATTATAATAATTAACAAGCAAAGAAAATTAAAAAAGTTTCAAGAACTTAAAAATTTAAAAAACTTATGAACAAATATATTGGGTTTATATAAAAAATTTTGAATAATTTAAAAATTTAAAAACATTGAGAACAATTTATTGGTCTATATATGCACACACCCAAATTAAAACAAGTTTAGGTTTGGTACTGCAAATAATGTGGAAATATTGTATGCGATAAAAATCATTTTTCAACCTTGCTGCATACTTTTCAACCTTGCTGGATTGATGACAGCTATCTACTCATTTTTATTTTTTTTATTCAAAATAAGAGAAAACAGTACATATATAAATTATGGTGCGATAAGGTGAAAATATGCGATAAAAAAACACAAATATAAATTTTTTGCGATAAGTAGTAATATAAATTCTAGCGATAAGGTTAATTATAATAAAAAAACAATGATAAAAAAACATGTTAATTAAAAAATATATTATTAAAGTAAATGACGAAGATGAAGATATGTTTCCCGAGCTTGGTGAATATTTTGAAGAAGATGAATTTTTTGATGAAGGTGAAGTTTTCGAAGAAGATGAAGGATTTTATGAATATGATTGATTTATTTTGATTAAACAAATTATAGATTTTATTTTCTATTATAGTTAACCTTACCACTTATTGCAAAAAATTTATATTTGTGTTTTTTTATCGCATATTTTCACCTTATCGCACCATAATTTATATATCTACTGTTTTCTCTTATTTTGAACAAAAAAAATTAAAATGAGTAGATAGCTGTCATCACTGGATCTACAAAAAAAGTTTTAATTGTTGGGATGATCCAACAATTTAAATTTTTTTTTGTACATCCAGTGATTGTTTATACACATTGTGAATGACCAAATGACATTTGTCATTTTATCATTTACAATGTGATAATCTTTTTAGTATTTAAAAAAATGGATAAAGTTTTGCTTAAATATTCAATCACTTCTATGGTAGTGAAAATGTAAGCAGAGAACTCTGAAATTGGATCTAACATTGCAATAAGATAAACTATCTTGTCAGTCACAGCTCAACACATTAAGATCAAGTTGGGAGAAAAGATGATGTAGAAGATTGGGAAAAAGTGATTTGGAGTCAAATCTTTAAGTCATAAATTACACATAAAAATTATTGCAAATTTACAAGTTAGATGACTAGGCAAAGGAAGCATAGTAAACATATGAGAATCCCCCTATCATTTTTTATGTAACTTACTCGATTTAGGCTGGCCTGAGAATAAAAGAGAAAAAAGATTCCATATGTTTAATCCCTTTTACTCTCAACAATTTCAAATCAAGCCTCAAGGGTTCCTCAAGGTTCTATATTTAACCCCATACTTATTTTAGTTTACATTATTTATCTCCCAAAAATTTTCACAAAAATTTATTCTTGTCATAATAACAAGTCAACACATTCTGATTGCTTGGAAGGGGCATTTGAGCTTGTAACAAATCTCACTTCTGCTACAGCATTTAGCTATGAACGATAATGTACTTGATGAGTCATCTACCCTTTGTCTTCGGAATAAACGAGTTTTTATTTAGTCTATTGTTAATTGAAATAAGATTTTGCTTTATAATTTAAGGGATGATTTGACTTTATATTAATATACAATAACTCATAATTGCGATTTTTATAAAGCATACAAAATTTTTCCAAGAATCTAAAAAAAGTGAAAAATCACAATTTTGAAATGTTAATTTTAATTTGGAAGCCATTGTTTTTAAAAATAACTATAAAAATAACTTTCTTAAAAACTAGACGTGCTTTTAATAATTTATTATTGTTTTGTTTTTTAAGAACATTGAGCACTATTTGTATAATACACATAATTTATATATACATATATATATATATATATATATATATATATATATATATATATATATATATATACATATATATATATATGTATATATGCGGTAGTAGTGTAGTGGTAAGAGCGCTCGCATAAGCGAGAGGTTCGGAGTTCAAAAAAAAATATATTATAGTTATTTTTAAAAACAATGGCTTCCAAATTAAAATTAACACTTCAAAATTGTGATTTTCACTTTTTTTAGATTCTTGGAAAAATTTTGTATGCTTTATAAAAATCGCAATTATGAGTTATTGTATATTAATATGAAGTCAAATCATCCCTTAAATTATAAAGCAAAATCTTATTTCAATTAACAATAGACTAAATAAAAACTCGTCTCCCACCAGGTCCCTGGAAGTACCGCGCTCAACTTAGTTTCTCCGCGCAGCGGCCTTGCTCGGCAAGGTTCGTGTTTTGGAGTTAAAGAGTTAAGAGAGGGTTGCACCACAAACAACAACTAAAAAATAAAAAAAACGATTTATTTCGATGTAAATATTTTATTAATAAGATATTTTGTTTATTGTTAATTCAATAACATAAAGTTTTAATGACATTCGTTTAATTCATGAAAACAAATCATGATCACAAATATGTTATCGGTAACTGATAAGTAATTAAAAAAAACTCTTTATTGTTTAAAAACATTATTAAAAAGAGTTCACAAAATAAATAAGAAAAAATTTATTAACAGTTAATAAAATAATTAAAAACCAACTGTAAAATTATCAGAAAATAAACAAATATTATTTTACATTTTATGAAAAAGTTTTTTATGAAAAATTTTTTATTAAATAAAATTCAGTTCATATTTGAAAATAATAATAAAAATGATTTTTCAAATAGGAACTTAGATTTTATTTGTAACTTTTGTTAAAGTAAGAAAAAAAATACCGTATCTATGATTTTTAATGCGTTAATAAAAGAACTTGAATTACTATGAGGTACTTGTAAAGATGGTAGTGACGCAATATAACTTAACAATATAAAATATATATATCAATATATATATATGTATATATATATATCAATATATCAGGCCTTGTTAAGAAACGCTACGCAGCTCGCATTTTGCTTGCGAAAAGGCGATTTGCCTACGCGTTCAGCAGTTTCGCGCTACGCAAAAACTTATATCTTTTAGAATATTTAAATTATCTTTTGATTGTCGTTAACGTGACGTTTATTCAAAAGAAATAAAGTCGTAAGTATTTAACCGCAATTGTAAACTAATAGATTTTTTGTTAAAGAAACAGTTTGTTAATAATTTTTTTGTTGTTGTTAAAAATTAGTTAAAAAAATTAGGTGTTTTAAGTTTTATCTTAAGGAAATAAGTATATAAATTTCTTTTAAATATAAAATTTATTTTTAGTCATAATAGTTTAAAAAATGCACGATTTATTTTGATGTAAATATTTTATTAATAAGATATTTTGTTTATTGTTAATTCAATAACGTAAAGTTTTAATGACGTTCGTTTAATTTATAAAAATAAATTATGATCACGAATATGTTATCGGTAACTGATAAACAAAAAAAACAACTCTTTCTTGTTTAAAAACATTAAATTGAGTTCATATTAAATAAGAAAAAAATTATTAACAGTTAATAAAATAACCAAAAACCAAAATCATAAGAAAATAAACATAAAAATCATAAGAAAATAAACAAACATTATTTTATGTTTCATGAAAAAAATATTTTTTTCAAAGTAAAACTTAGTTCATATTTGAAAAAAATAATGAAAATAATTTTTTATATAAGAACTTAGATTTTATTTGTAACTTTTGTTATAGTGAAAAAAAAAAAAACTGTTTGTATGATTTTTAACGCGTTAATAAAATAACTTTAATTACAATGCGGTACTTGAAAAGACGCGAGTGACGCAATAAAACTTCTAACGATGCAAAATATATTTGATGAGTTGAGTAACTTAGAAATGCGTTACGCGTTTTCGCTACGCAGCGAAATCTCGTAACAAGGCCTGATATATATATATATATATATATATATATACATATATATATATATATATATATATATATTTATATACTTATATACTTTATAAAATAATAATTTATAACGCAAAACTTTACCTTAATTTTTAAAATGTTGACCAAGTAATGCCGAGGTAAAAAGTACTTTCAGTTTCACATCCTTATTTGTTTCAAGGGCAAAAAACCTAAACTTGCTCACTGCATACATATATAAATGTACATTTATATACATATATATATATATATATAAATATATATATATATATATATATATATATATATATATTTATATATATATATATATATATATATATATATATATATATATACATACATACATATATATGCGTATAAATATATATATATATATATATATATATATATATCTTTATATATATCTTTGTATATATCCAGTTTATTTTATATGTGATATACTCTTAAGGACTTCTCTGTCATCACTCTGTAGGTCTTCTCAGTAATCAAGTGCAACAACTTTAGACACACAATTATAGACACAAAAAACAACATGTTTGTCTCTGGAGACACAAAGATTAGTTTTAGAATTAGAAATCAGAGTTAAACAACAAATCAAATTTTATATTGTAAATTAGTCTTTTATTGCAAACTTCTATATCATAATAACAATTGTTCATATCAACGTATAACATAAATTTTTATAATTCTAAGTTTTAAAACCCACAAGAAAGAAATGAGTTTTTATTTTACTGATGATATGTTAAAATACTAGGCTTATATACACCAGCATTAAGCAGTATACCATTTAAAAAAAAAGTTAATCACAGCGTATTGCAAATTCAAATAAAAAAACAAAATTTTAATCTTAAATTAACAAGGATAATATTATTATAAAACTTTTTTTAATAAGAAACTTATTTTTAAATATACTTAAGATCAATAATTTAATATAAATAAAAAGATTTAAAAAAAGAACAAAATAGAATACTTTAGGTGTTGATACATAGGGCTTTATTAATATTAGAAAAGCCTTTTTAGTGATAAAAAAAACAAAACAAGAAAAGTAATGTAACATAAATTATTTTTTTTTTGTTTTGTTTTAACTTTTTTTATGAACTGAGAACTGAAAACTAATTTTTTACAGTAGAGCTTCTTTATTTTCAGAAATAATAATACGAAAAGTATAATGTTTTATATCCCCTAACAAGGCTAGGTATAAAATTAATGAAATACTATATAAGGGTTACTAACCAACATCCACTATCATTTATATCTTAGAAGAAATATTCAATACAAATATTTTAAAATATAATTTTGATGACAGTATGAAAAATATAAATAAGTTTTTGAAATACTTTTGTTTAATTCTTTTTTTTTTGGCTTTACCTCGACTTTCAAAAAATACTATATCTGACTCACCGAGAAATGCTTCATGGTGAAATTCTTTATTAACATCTCCATCCTGTTCTAAATGCGCACCACGAATATGATCAGGAGGTAACAACTCTGAATGAAGGATATTAGTTTTACTTATGTTTAATTTTCCAACAGGTATTGAAATTGATGATCCAACCAAGCAAATAATTTTTAAAATAATTAATAACATGCTCCATAAATAAGAATTTCACTTGTTTACATTTTGCAACGCCGAAACGCTGATTCTTATTAGCTGTTTTCAAATTTCTATTTCAGACGGTCGCGCAACATTTCCTAGAGCATTTCCTAGAGAAGAGCGGAGAAAAACTTGGAAACTAAAGTACAATTGTACTCGAATGAGGTGGCAAGGCTTTTCTGTCTGAATTAAAACACAACCATAGTAGTTATTTCCCAATTTCCACTATTGCTCATATGTAAATGTATTCTACTTTCTCCTTCAACACTTTAGAGCATCATAAAGTAAAGTTGCAGCCCCAACTCTTACGCGTTCCATGTTACTTCAGGTTAACATCTTAATTAATCAGGTTAACATCTTATTGACCTCTTTAATTCTAGAAAAATAGTTTACCACTTTTATCAGATTTTCGCACTGATTTTTAAAAGTTGACTCGTAGTTGAAGGGCTATTTTCAAATGGTGGTTGTTAGGTAGTCAATATGAGTTAATTGGGTCATTCCACGCCAAACGGTCCAATTTCCGAAATAATCCCCGCACTACCATCTCAGATTTTGATAAAATTTTGTCAGCATGTTGTTAAACATGTTTCATGAAGATTACCAAAATTTCAAATCAAAATAATTATTATTTCGGATTTTGTGGTACTTTTTGTAAGGTTTACCCAAACTTCAACTTCAGTCAGTAGCTAAAATTCGTATATTTGGGGTCCTATATTTTTGCAATGAAAGGGTAATATATCTTAAAAACGTGGTTTCTTGGTAAACCGAAGGTGCAGATCACAAATAACTTATTACAAGTTTCATATTATGCCTACATTTTAGTCTATGGTTCGCCAAATACCGTCACAAACGCAACACTATAAATATTTTTTATTTATTTGTAGGGTCATATCTCTAAAACTAAAGGTTTTTGAATATTGCTATTTTGTCTGAAGGTTCTACATACTATCATAATGAAATGGATTAAAAATTTGCTATTTTAAAAATTTCTCTGCTAAGTTATTCTGAAAGCAATATGGCGAAAAAAGTGAAAAATCCTAAAATAACGTGTGTTTAAACCCCTAAAACTTGATGTGGGCAAATTTTTTTTGTTTTTTTAATTGTTTTATTGGAAAGGCCTTATTTCAAAATTTTAGAAACAATAAAAACTGTCTTTGAGAGACCTTTCTTATGAACGAAAAAAATCTAGTTTTTGTATGCTAAGTTAGGTCTACAAAGTCTTTGATATTTTAAAAATGATAATATATTCCGTATATTAACTATTATATATTATTTTTCCGTATATTAACTATTGCCATGTAGTAATTTTAGTAAGTAGGTATATTTTTATTCTACGGACAAATCTCTCTAAATTAATTTCAAATATTTAAGTTTATCACAAACATCTAATATTCGAAGACAAAAATTAGAATAGATATTATAATAAAAGTTTTAAATTTATCCTGACATGTCTGTTGAACAAAACTTAACTACTTGTTGTATTGGAAAATATGATGGAAGTTTATGTCATTTAAGTACTTATTCTCGAAAAAAGGGTTTTATTGACTTTTGCTTAGAACTTTCGAACGAAAAACGGAGTTTTATTGTGAGGCGAACTTATAATTTAATTAAAAATATTACTTTAATTTGTTTTCACCACAAATCACTGCTGTTGGTTAAATACACGCATTTACAGCGCCATTGTTTAAACCTTTTTGGTATGGCCAATCGTTGCTCAGTTAAAGGCTTGAGATGTATTGACCAAGAGACTGCAGACTGTCTTTCGAATTTAATAAATAAAGTTATTTGTCCAGGTCAAAAATTGTGTCCAAATTGCCGCAAAGCTTATTCAACCACAAGCTCTTCAAGTGAAAAAATTGACGATATTGATGACCTAGATGATATATTTTGTTCAACTGACACTATTAATACTAGCCTTTCTGAGCTTGGAATTTCACCTTTAAGAAAACGTGTTAGTAAGAGAGATCATGCTAGTCATGTAAAAAGCAAAATTTTGAAAGTGCAAATAACAGTTGCAGAAAAAATAGCTGTTGTTAGTGGTTTATCACCAGATAATAGTGTCCTACCACTAAGCAGTGAATGTGTACAGTGTGAGAATTGAATTGACTGGTCAGATTTGATATTAGAATTGAAAGATAAAATATCTACAATCAGTAATCCCCGTGAAAAAGTTCAAGTTTTAACTCTTATACCAAACAGTTGGTCAAGAATAAAAATATGTAGTGAGTTTAAAGTATCAGACAGAATGGCTAAAGTATCAGACAGAATGGCTAAAGCAGCAAAAAAGTTAAAATCAAAAAGTGGAATCTTAGCACTTCCAGAAAGAAATGCAGCAAAGAAATTGCCAGAACATGTTAAAGAAAAAATTTTGAAATTTTATGAACACGAAGCTTTTAGCAGAACATGTCCAGGGGAAAAGGATTTTGTATCTGTACGCATTGGTGCAAAAATAGTGCATATGCAAAAAAAATTACTGTTAGTTAATTTAAAGGAACTTTTTTTGGAATATAAAAAAAAAATGGAGCTAAAGTCGGATTTTCTAAATTTTGTAACTTATGTCCAAAATGGTGTATAACTGTTAGATCTTCAGGTACCCATCGTATTTGTGTATGTACTTTTCACCAGAATATAAAATTAATGCTCTTAAGTAGCCCAGTTACGGTAGACCTTAAATGTCTAATTGAAAAAATAGTTTGTGATATTAAATCTAAAGAATGTATGCTTCATCGTTGCGATAAATGTCCAGGGAATGAAATGTTAAAGGCTTATCTTGAAGAGCAATTTAAAAACTTTGAATCTGATGAAACTATAACATTTAATGGATAAAAGTAGATCATGAAATTTTAGAATCTTTGCAATTACCAGTAGACAACTTCATAGATGATTTAATTTCAAAAGTCTATTTTATCTAAGCATCATTTTATTGCCAAAAACCAAAACAACTATTTGCGGTTATTGAAAAGTGAACTGAAATCAAATGAGTTGATCATTTTGATGGATTTTTCTGAAAACTATTCATTTGTTGTGCAAGATGCTGTTCAAGGGTTTTACTGGGAAAACAGCCAAACAACTTTGCATCCTTTTGTTGTTTACTACAAACTTAATGACATACTTAAAAATAAATGTTATTGTGTTATCAGTAATTGCATGCATCATGATACTATTTCTGTTCATGTATTTCTTAGTAAATTATTAACTGAACTTAAAACATTTTTATCTTTTGAGCTTATTCATTATTTCAGTGACGGTTCAGCTGCACAGTACAAAATCTTTAAAAATTTATAAATTTATGTCACCATTATACTGACTATGGTATTAGAGCAGAATGGAATTTCTTTGCAACTAGTCATGGAAAATTTCCCTGTGTTGGAATTGGAGGAACTGTGAAGCGTTTAGCAGCATGTGCCAGTCTTCAACGGCCAATTGATAATCAAATTTTAACGCCCTTAAATTTATATGATTTTTGCAAGGAAAGTATCACGGGTATTTCATTTATTTATGTTGATAGTGATGAAGTAGACAATATAAAAGACAATCAAGAGAAACGACTTAGTACTGGAAACACAGTTGCAGGCACTCGCGATAATCACAAATTTGTACCTGTAAATGAAAATCAGGTTTGTGTCAGTCGTATTTCAAATGACAATACATCTTTTATTGCAAACGTTAATGAGAGTTACAACAACAACTCAACCAAATTAGTTTCACTGTCTGATCTTAGTCCTGGAAATTTTGTTGTATTTATTTACGATGCACATTGGTGGATTGGACATGTTTGTGAAATTTCAGAAGAACAGAAAGATGTTTTCATTAATTTTATGCATCCTTATGGTATGGCTCAGTCGTTTTACTGGCCTAGCACCAAGGACAATTGTTGGGTTCCTGAGCAGCATGTTATTGCAGTCATTCAATGGCTATATATTCTAGTTTTTATTGTCATTTTGTCATTAATAGCTCTCTACTTAAAGTACCATAAGATTCTTTTAATTTTCTTAACATAAAATAAATTGCTAATTGGGCTGTTGCAAGATAAGCAGCGTTTCAACTAAAAGCTTCAACATTTAATTTAATGTTCCATATTAATATTTGTTCCATATTAATATTTTCTTAAAGTGCACACTTCCAATATCTTGAAGAGTTTCTTATATGATACAAAATTGTTTTAAAATACATTAGAAAATATTATAATTTACATTTTGCCTCTTTCTGGATTAGATTTACCCAACTATTTTGTAATTGACAGTTTTGATTCAACCGTTAATTTTATGAACTTTTTTTACCGTGGGTTGCCCTAGCAATAATAGAACTACAGCATTATCTAATCATGCTATTATGCATCACTTATAGATGACTAGAGAGGTCAAGGATTCAAAAAACACCCTGATGCGTCCGAAAATTGTCCAGGCATTCAAATCACGAGACTCGCCGAGTCTTAGACCGGGTATTCAGCCACAGACTCGCCGTGTCCGGGTACCCAGACCCAAAAATCCCTAGAAATAACTCAAGCAAATGTTAAAAAATATTTTTTGAACATTAAAATATTTTGATTTTTGGCACAATAAGCTTTTATTTTGATGCAGTATGATAAATCTTTATGTTTAGGACGAAATTGTAAAATTCAAAAAATTTATATACTGACCAAGTTTTTTTCGTTCTTAAGAAAGATCTCTCCAAGACAGTTTTTATTGTTTCTAAAATTTTGAAATAAGGTCTTTCCAATAAAACAATTAAAAAAACAAAAAAAATTTGCCCACATCAAGTTTTAGGGGTTCAAACACACGTTATTTTAGGATTTTTCACTTTTTTCGCCATATTGCTTTCAGAATAACTTAGCAGAGAAATTTTTAAAATAGCAAATTTTTAATCCATATCATAATGATAGTATGTAGAACTTTTAGACAAAATAGCAATATTCAAAAACCTTTAGTTTTAGATATATGACCCTACAAATAAATAAAAAATATTTATAGTGTTGCGTTTGTGACGGTATTTGGCGAACCATAGACTAAAATGTAGGCATAATATGAAACTTGTAATAAATTATTTGCAATCTGCACCTTCGTTTTACTAAGAAACCACGTTTTTAAGATATATTACCCTTTCATTGCAAAAATATAGGACCCAAAAATTCAATTTTTAGCTACTGACAGATATTATTAATTAATATTTTTACTGACGAAATAATAATTTTTTTGATCTGAAATTTTGGCAATGTTCATGAAACATGTTTAACAAAATACTGTCAAAATTTTATCAAAATCGCAAATGGTAGTGCGGGGACGTCTGGACCACTTGGCGTGGAATGACCCAATTATCAGATATCATTCTTGAATTAATATCCACATTTTATGTGACTTTCTCAACATATTCTATCTAATTTGCTACCTTTTTAAATTAATACCCCTTCTTGCTCTGTTATTAACTTCCATATATGAAGCAAGTTAGCTATCTCAAGCATCAACAGCTAGATCCACCTCTACTTAGGATGCCGGGTAAATGTTAAAGCAGCTCAAATAGATATTTCAGATTAATTAATAACCTAAGTTAAAAAATCTTGTAACACTTTCTCAGACTATTTCATATATTTATCACGAGTTGATTGACTTTCGTAATTATAACTTACTTTCCTTTTTCGTTTATCTCTAATCTTTTTGATCAATAGGGTGATATATAGTTTTTTAAAATAAAAATTTTCTTACTATTCTACTATGTTACTAATATGAAAATAATTGCAATTCTAGAAAACCTGCTAATACGCAGCATACTCAAAAATAGCTTAACATTTATTTCTAACAAATTTATTTGCTATCTTTGGTTTATAAGCAAAGAGCTTTTATATCCTATCATACATTGTTTTGTCACATCATACATTGATATTCTTTTTTTTTCAGAATAGTATGCGTATGTGTGTAATATTTATTTATTTTTTGCTACAGTAGAAAATGTAAACAGATTAGATTAGAACAGATTACTATTTGCTTCTTCGTGTATTAAAACTTATATAAAATATTACTATATATTATTTTCAAGTTTAAATATTAACGTCTTTATAATAAGATATTTGTAAATCATGATTTTATAAAAGGGGTTCGGTGATAAGACTTCATCTTGCTCCAGCTATTTATTTTATTGTATATGTATGTATATAAAAACTATATTTTTAGTAAAAAGTGTAATTAAAAAAAAAAAAAATGTGAACGCTGAAAAGTACCAAAAAATTGAAAACTAGTTTATTATCAGGATTGGCTGCATTAGAAACTATTAAGATGTTTATGTATATATGAAAGAAATGATACAAATTTATTAATATTATTATTAAGATATTAATATGCAAATCTTTTTTTTTCAATTTTTATGAAATTTAGTTTTCCCAAAGAAGAAGTAAATTACAAGCTTAAAAAAATTAAATCACCATGGATTACTAAGTGTATTCTAAAATCTTCTAAAATTAATCAAAACTTTATATCAAATATTTAAAATCAGACAGTAAGACCATTTATAAAAATTACGTAAGATTATTTAAACGCCTAAGGAAAAATTATTAAAAAAATATACTGCACTGATTTACTTGAAAAATACAAATTAAACTCAAAACGCACTTGGCAACTAATAAACAAAATTACTGACAACACTAAAAAAATGTCGCAATCTTTGCCCTCAGTTATTAAAGTAGATGATAATATTTTTCTTGAAACACAATTGCTTCCGAATTTAACTAATATTTTGTATCTGTAGAACCAAACCTAGCCGAAAAAATTCCAAACCTCAAAAAGTTAATAAAGGCAACATATGACCCTCTAAACTCGTATCTAAATTTTTTGGAAATGTCCATTAAAGAAATTGAAAGTACTTTTAAATTGTAAAAGTCAAATAAAGCAGTTAGTCTTCATGGTGTCAATGGGAATATTGTTATAAGCTATTTTGATGTTTTAAAAGACATACTTATCCAAATTTTTCCAATATTTAAAGAAGGAAAAAAAGTTATTTAAAACACTAACGCCCAATTTCCTCTTTGTTTTTTCTAAAGATTTAGAAAGAATATTGTACAACAGAGTATACAATCACTTTTTAGCAAACAAATTATTATATAACATGCGATATGGGTACGAAAAAAAATAATTCAACAGAGCATGCTATTATTCAGCGTACAAGAAGTATCAGTCTCATTTAACGATTCTAAAATCACATTGGAAATATTTATTAGTTTAGCAAAATGTTTGATGTAATTGATATGAAATTCTTGCCTGAAAGTTAAAATTTTATTGTATAACAGGCAGACTTTAACAAATCGTAAACAATTTGTTTACGCCGATGAAACATTTTCATCAAATTTGTTAAATATTACATGCGGAGTTCCTCAAGGAACCATATTAGGACCTCATATTTTTCTTATCTCTATATATTATTGCCAAACTTAATCCTTTTAGTAGTAGTAGTAGTAGTAGTAGTAGTAGTAGTAGTAGTAGTAGTAGTAGTAGTAGTAGTAGTAGTAGTAGAGCGTGTTTGACATGGAACCCTCGGCAGCCATTGCTACCAAGGTAGAGGCGAGAAAGAATTGCAGCACTTTGTTTTGTAATAAAACCTGAATGAACGTGTATGCAAATATTTAACGTAGGTAAACTTCAAATTAGTTAATATTAAAACATACTGAAACATTAATCAAGTTTTATAGTTTGATTTTCACTTAAAAATTGCATTGCGTCAAGCTCTCCTTAATTTTGATCTATAACATTTATTTCCGTTAAAAAAATATTATTAAAAATTATAATTTTAAATATTATTTAAAATTATAATTTTTTAAACATAAATGTTTTATTTTGGTATAAGTTTTATTTTAACGAATTTATATTAATTTTCGTCATTTCTTTACTTAGAAATATTGTAATGAAATTTCAGACAAAAGCTCTGTTAAGCTTAACGGAGAGATGAGAATACGGCCCCTGAATAAAAAGTTGACAAAGAAAAAACTTTATAAAACGGTTCTGCTACTGCCGAAGGTGCTGCTGTGGAGGCAAAGAAAAAAAAAATGCCCATAGCTAGAAAAAAATGTTAAATTTTCTTTTGAAAATTAAAAGTGTTTTTTGCTACATTTATTTTTTTTACTATAAATATATGCTACAGCCGTTTTTCAAAACGCCTTAATATGCTTTTATGTATACCGAGAATAACGCATTTAAAAAAAATTAATAGGAGAAACTCTTTGCAAAACGTTTTTAAAACAAATAAGTTATGTGAATTTTTTCAGAACTCTTAGAAAATATGCATTCAATAAGGTTTGTAGACATCTAAACTAGCTTATTTAGTAAAAAAGTCTAAAACTAGTTTAAAAACGGCTGCAATATGGATGATACAACGAATATGTTGAAATGGGATAATTTGACGAAAAATTTAAAAGCTCTTAACAAATGCCTATAAACCAAAAAATTTAAAAGTAATTGCATTTCAGTGCGCTTAAAAATTTTAGGTATAGTATATTGGTGTTTGCAAATAAACATTATATAAATCATTCTTAAATATTAAACTAGCTTTTTTTAATTTTGTTGTATAGGCAGCTATGGCGCTTAACCATCCCTATATAAGCAATATATATAAACAATTACTAGTCTTTTTTGCTCAAGCTGTTTTGTTTTGATTTGTTGTAGCTGTTATTATATTTAAAAGAATTGACAAGATTGAAAAATCACGAAGTATATAAGTCTTATATAAGTAAAAAATTTGAAATTTCAATTTTAGATTTGCCCCTCTCTTGATAATCTGATTGCTAAAATTACGTCATCTGCTTCTTAGAACTTTAAAAGTAATATTCGAGGTTTTTTTGTAAATCGTTGAAGCCACAATTTTTTTGCGTATGTGACGTCACTTTGTGGCAAAAAACTAGAAATAAGATTTTATTTAAATTTTTTAAAAAATCTCCTTCTATTAAAGATATATTTTTATGGGATATATTCTAGTGATGTAAATTTTTCGGTAAAACTTGATTCAAAATTTACCTGTAAAATTTACCGGCCAATTTTAAATCGAAGAAAGTAAATTTTCTTTAAAAACAAATTTCAAAATTTACCAGGCGGTAAGTTTTACATTCGCAACGCTAATATATTATAATAAAGACAAAAACTATTTATTTATTACTATTGTAATAAATACAACCTCTTATCCGTGAAGTGATATATCTGTACCAGTTTTATATATTTTTATGCAATTGTATGCAACATAATAAAAATTAATAAAAAACGTAAGATAAAAACAAAAGGAAACTTTACGCATTAAGGTTTATTTTGCCACAAACCGATGTCAATGCGCAAAATTTTTTTGGCTTAACTTTTAGATTAGCGTTTAATATTATTCTTTAGTTTTTGATCATAATCATAAGAACAAACTTTTTTTATGACTTTAGTGGTTTAAGATCTTCTTAGTTCCACTTATATAGCGTTACGTACAAACGTCTGTAAGTGTAAACGTCTTTAGCATGTTGAGTTTGCAGGCATTATATGGAATAATCGCGTATTATATATCTATAAAATAAGAAAACTTTAAAATTTTATTTAAAATATTAGAAATCTTTTTTTCTATATTATTATTTTTTGTTATAAACATACAAGCAAGATTTAAAAAATTTCAAAACTTATTACGCTAAGAGGAGGTCTTAAACCCTGCAAAATGACACTGATGACAGCTCACTTAACTACTGAGCTATCAATGAAATGCATTTAGCAGAAAAATAAACCTATATAAAATTAAAGTAAATAAATAATAAGTAGAGAAATAATCGGTGTATAATAGATATAAATGGTAGGTTTGGTAAAGACCCGTATTTTACAGAAAGCTAGGATATATAAAGAAAAAGTATAAAAAAGTACGGTTTGGAATAGATTTACAAAGACCCGTAAAAATACGGGTCTTTGTAAATCCCGATCGCAGCTAGTTTACATAAACGATCTATACAAAGCCTCGGATGTAATAACAATTATGTTGCTGACAAAGCATTTCTACTCTAATTCAACATCGAGTTAATCAAAATATTTCAACAAATTATTTGACTAACAAATTATCTCTTAATATTGATAAAACAAAATGACTTCTTTTCCATTTTCTTATCAAAAAACATGTCAATTAACATACTTTAACTTGTTAATGACAATAAACAAATTAAAAAAAAAAAAAGTGACCAACTTTCTAGGTGTTTGTATAGATGAAGATTTTACATAAAAAAATAACAAAATGTATATATAATAGTATAATATATATATATATATATATATATATATATATATATATATATATATATATATATATATATATATATAATAGTATAATATATAATTTAAAACTTATCAAGTAAAATTTCAAAAAGTGTTGGAATATTGTACAAAGCAAGAAATGTTTTAAATAAACAGACTTATTATATAACTAATTATATCACTTATTTATTCATTGTCACATAAACTGTGCAAACATTGTTTGGGGCAGTTCAAATAAAAATAAACTTTAAACGCTTTAGTGTCAGCAGAAGCATGTACCACGTCTTATATATTTAAAGACAGTGATATTCATGCCAAGCCTCTATTATTTAAAATAAAAGTTTTTAATATATATGAGCTTTATATTTTTAAATAATCTTTGTTTTACGTAAATGTTATTTAAACTCAAACCAATTCATCTACGATTTCTTTCCATAATTTGTATTCAAAGATAACAAATAAATACATTTTACACAATGATAATTTTATTAGGCAGCACAATTTTTTAAACAAATCTTTCAAAAGTTTTTTTTCTCAATTATTTCGGACCATACTTATGGAATAAAATAGTTTAAATAATACTGAAGATTTTATTCATCAAAGTAACTACTTTTCTTTAAAACGAAAGCTTAAAGAACTCATTTTTAAAATCGATGCTTTAGTAACATACTTCTGATATTTTTTAGTGATCTTCCTTTTTAAACTCTATTTAAGCATGAATTTACAAAGGTTATATATGTATCATTACCAACTGTAATCTTCATATATAATAGATATAACGAATCTTGTTTGAAAAACGGAATATTTCAAGTTTCTTACTATGTAAACTTATTTTTTATCTTGAAAATGTATTTTAAATTTTTGCAAGAACATTTCTTAGCGGTACGCGACTACGCGGGGACTTGTACAAAACCGCATGGTACAAGTCTTCGCGTTCTTTTATATTTTAATAATAATCGGAAAAAAAAAACGTAAACGAAAAAAAAAGAGGCCGATCCAGCTTTTTATTCGTGTTTGAGATAGGTAACTTCCAAATATGTAGCAAACTCCAAATATTTATATGTTATACTTATTTCAACGAAGGATGCTTCGCAAAAAATTGCAATAATTTAACCCTGGGAACAAAAAAAAAATGGTATTCCCTCCTGCGCCAAGCGAGAGAACAACAAGCAAGACCGGCGCGAGTAGGTGTCACGTGGGAGGAGGGGAAGCCATAAGGTTTTATACTACTCTCAACTAAATTTATATTCATAGATAGATTTTAAATTTCATAGTATAATCTCTCAGCGTTCAAAACTTATGACCATAGACCATATAAAGTTAGAACCCCTAATTATGAGAGGATTATAAATCTTAAATGGTCTCAATCTTTAAATGTTAAGAGATTTTAATAAGAAATTTAAAGTTTATTGATGAGTATAAACTAAGTTGAAAATAGTAAAAAAAGCTTTTTATCGACAAGTTGTTCAAACATTTGGGGTTGGAAGGAAGGCTAAAATTTCAGAGCTTTATATATATATATATATATATATATATATATATATATATATATATATATATATATATATATATATATATATATATATATATATATATATATATATATATATATATATATTTATATATATATATATATATATATATATGTATATACACACAAGTTTTTGAAAGGTATTAAAATTTGATAACAAACAAAAAATCTACAATTTATAATGCTTTATAAATAAAATGTAAGACACACATCATTTCTACATAATCTAAAAATAATATAAATATTGCGAAAAGGAGAGTGTGTATTTAAATTATAATTGTTGTTTACACGTTGTTTGTTAAACTAAATTTTTAAATGGACGATTTTGCGAACAAAGTTAAATCTTAGTTTACTTCATGTTTTGGTAAATAAATGCGATCTTCTTCGGAGATTACGGCAAACTTCAGTTTCAAGAATAAAGTCCAATAAAATTATAGTTTAAGGGTAAAAAAAATTAGCTTAAAAGATTTTTTTTTTCAAATAAAAAAAATATTTTCATGTTTTGCATAATGAATTACAAAAAAAAATACTAGCCATCATCAAATTTCAAAAAAAAGTGAAAATCGACACACCCTACTGTCCAATGAGCGGAAGTTGTTTATCAAAAAATGTGGTATATAAATGTGTTATTTCCTCTAAGAATGTACCTGATAAACAATATATTAGCATAACAGAGGGTGAATGGAAAAAACGTTTTTCCAATCAAAACCAATCTTTTAAAAACAAAATATATTCAAAAGACACCATGCTGTCAAAATAAATATGGGAATTAAAAGGTAAAAACATTAATGATTTTATAATGAATTGGTCCATCCTTAAAACAGCGCCTGCATATAACAACATTTCCAAAAAATGCACACTATGCCTTCAAGAAAAATTTGAAATAATTACTCATGCAAACCAAAAATGCTTATTAAACAAAAAATCCGAATTAATTTCTAAATAAAGGCACGAAAACAAGTTTCTCCTAAAAAACTATAAAAATAAATGAGCTCAAATAATAGTTACATTAAATTCACCTTTTGAAAAACATTTTTTTAAAAAGTAATCATTTCCAAAGAATTCTTTTAATAATAGTGTCATCAAATCCTGGAAATGAGTGAAAATTTACAGTAGTTAAGATATTTGCGACTTCCTGTAATTTAATTTTTGGTATAAATTGTAGTTTTATTAATTTGAGCATTCATTTCTGATGAGTCTTTATTGATGAAACATAGTGTTAAACAAGAAAAATTTTTGTTAAGTGATTTTCTACTAATTTATAAGGGCTCTGTTCTTTTAAGAACATTAAGCACTCTATTTTGTAGAATGCATTTTAAAGTTGTTTAAATATACATATGCATATATATATAGTCTTTACATGTATACACTTACGCATGTGTGTATGTGTATATTTTAAAATCTCTATGAAAATACGCTTCTTTTGAGACCCAGGTTGACATACTTTTGAATAACTTTTTTTTCGACAATATTAGGGACTTTACCTTAAATACTAAAGATTTGAACCCAAATATCTTTACAACTTGACGTGATGGTGAAAAATGGTTTGCATATTTGAAATCAGCATATTTAATTTGTTTTAAAAAACCACCTAGTTAACAAGATATGCACAATAAAATTTTATTTGTTGATCAGTGTAATATTTAGACTATATTTTATTTGTCATAACTTCACTTTAAAATAGCTGCTTATCATTGGATTTTCAGGTCTCTCGATTCTCGATTAACATAATGAATTTTGGATTTAGGTTATTAAACATTTAAATATTAATGAATTTGTATTTAATTTTTTGCCTCACTCTACGTCACTTTTTCAACGGAAGGTCGGCTTCAAAAATTTTCCCAAAATTATTAGGCTGGGTATGCCTATGCCGTATCCAATAATTTATGTATCTATGAATTAAACATGCATGGAATAAATTACCAAGTCTGCAGATTGTAACTAACATTATACAGACTCCAAAAACCAAAAAAAAAATGGAGACGGCGAGCTTCGACTAAAACGTGAATTTTAAAATTAACAGTGTGCATTCATTATTTAGTTTTAGTAAAAAAATTTTAGCCTTAACGTTTTTTTTAAACACTTTAATATGAATCAATAAATCATGGCTTGATTATGTTCCAAATTACAACAGACTGTCTTGGTTTTTCTTTATACGCATGTTTTAATAATGTTGTCTGCTTGAAATTGGCACCAAGTAATAATAGTTCCACAACACATTGAATGGATTTGACAGAACATTTAAAGGACAAAACCACAGCTTATGTAATATCTTTTTCTAATTTCAAGCATTGCAAATACTAAATAAAGATTTATATAAAAAAATCATCAGAAGTTTTATTGAATATTTTTTACTGGTATAGAACTTCATATTCCATAAACACTCAGTGCAATTAAATAGCAAAAAAGAACTTTAACGTTAATTATTTCTATGATCTTTTCTTTTAAAAAAATTCTAAAGCTGAAATTTTTCTTTTCCTTAAAACATCAGTTTTGATATTGTGCAATTACAAAGAATATATTTATTTTATTCTCCACCAAAAACAAAAACTAAAAAAGAATAATAAAGACTTTTACTCAGGTTATATTTAACATCAATAACTAAAAAAGATATCATTAGCCTTCAATCTACACGTAACAAGGAATTAAGCAACATTTTAGCACAGTAACATACTTGGTTATATAACTTTTATGGTAAAAAAAGCCCAAACTATCACTCAGTATTTTCTAAAACCTTATTTCGGAAAATTATTGCTCTAGTAATTAAATAAGAATCAATATATAAGGTATAATGGTAGCTATGTAGTTGCTAAGAATCAGTACACTTAAGTACCTTAACTTAAATAAAAAATCAAAGCATTTTAAATCATACCCAGCAAACATGTCAGCGTTGAATCAACGTTGAAAACCGGTCGCAGCGTAGAGAAAGCGTTACAGTCACAAAAACGACGCGCTTTCAACGTTGAATCAATGTTTCTTATTGTATACTAAATCGCAGTAAATTTAAACGTTGAATAAGCGTTGAAATTGTAACGTAATTTAGCTTCTCAAACAAGACGTTTATTCAACGTGGAATCAACTTACGCAAAAAGCCATTTTAAAGACGATTCAAAATCTATGCTTCATCAACGTTAAAAATAAACCGCTTTTTAAACGTCACATTTTCAACGTTGAATAAGCGTATAAATATCAACTTATATTATCGTCTCGAAAAACCGCGTTTATTCAACGTTGAATGAAATTACGCAAATAATCACTATAGAAACGTCGTAAAGTTGAAGATTTATAAACGTTAGACATAAGCTGCTTTTTCAATGTATTTAAGCTATTTATGAAACAACGCTTATTTAACGTTACATATACCAACGTTTAAAATGTGGTAGTTAAAAAACGTTAAAAAAGTGTTATTTTGCCAACGTTAATTAAACGTTGTTTTGACAACGTTGAGGAAGTGACACATTGAAAATTATTGTCTCATTAACTAGCCATTACAAAAATAGTTTGCCGTAAAGAAAAGGCAATGAAAACTTAATAGAATGCATGCAGATGGTATAAAAAAAATATTTTGATAAAGTTATGTTTTATAACTTCTTTTTATTGCGGCTAATTTAAAACTTTTAGATTTTGCATCAAATTGTATATAATATACATAAATCTCAGAGTATATTCGGTTTATTCAGGTTATTTTTGTTGATGATTTATTTATTTTAAAATGACCATTTTAATAAATTGCAAAGTTGTATTAAATATGTTATTTCTAAGTTAAAAATAGCACTTAATTTTAATAAGATTCAGATGTTTTAAGTAATATCAAAATTAATAAAACATAATAAGTCAGACTAAATTTAGTCTGTTCACAGACTAATTTTTTTATTTATTTGAAAAACTTTAAACACCTTACCCTAATTATCAAGAAAATACTTCAGTATAAAATGTTCGACCAATAATAAAAGTATGCATTATTAAGTGTTTTTTTTATAAAAACACGTTTGGATAAGAAACTTTATTTCCATTTTTTTGAAAAACTTCTAATTTTAATAGGAAAAGTATTAGGTCCTAATTATAGAGTTGGTATTGTATATTTAATTCTAACATTTGTTCTTTATCATATATTTTTATTTATTTAAATAATATGTATTTATGCATATATATATATGGGTAAATTTATGAATATATATAAAAGAAATATATACATTTTATATATGTATATATAATGTTTATATTTCTAGTCCTAATTTTAGAGTTGGTGTTGTATATATAATTCTAACATTTATTATTTATCACATACCTTTGATAAGTATTTTTATTTATTTTAATATTATGTATTAATGCATGTAATTATGAATATATATATATATATATATATGTATATATATACAGTCGTCCCCCGGTTAACGAACCCCCCTGTTAGCGAACTTTCGGTTAACGAACCGAAAGTTTGCCCAAAATCCTCCCCCGGTTAACGAACCGGAACTCGGTTAACGAACCGGGACCGCTAAATGGCGTGCACACGCGCGTGAAGGTCGGGCGCGCCGTCCAGCATTTCCCCCTCAGTTTTGTGAGTGTCATGGAAGCCTGGGAGGTTAATGGTTGTGCTGGGTGTGCTTTTGTTGTTTCATTTTTTTCTTTTCTTGTTTCACTAATATTTTTCATGCATAATTTATATGCATAATTTTCATGCATAATTTTCATTTTTTGATAAGCAATGTTCATGTTCAATTTTTAGTTTTTTCTAAAACTTTGACAAGCAATTTTCATGCACAATTTCAATTTGTTTCAATTTTTAAAAGTGCATAAATCTCAGGTTTCAATAATTTCACCTTTGCCTATTTTATTTATCAAGTTGGACAATTTTTTGAATTTTTTCCCCCATTATTTCGGCAAAATCCATCAATTAAAAATTTTTTAATGGCGGCCTATGGGAAAACGCGTTTCGGTTAACGAACTTTTCGGACAACGAACTAGTTCGTACACCGAATTAAGTTCGTTAACCGGGGGACGACTGTATATGTAAATATATATATATGTATATATATACATACATTATATATATATATATATATATATATATATATATATATATATATATATATATATATATATATATATATATATATATATATATATATATATATATATATATATATATATATATATGTGTGTGTGTGTATATGTATTTTTATATATATACATATATGTAAATATAATTAGTAAATATTATATAAATATAATATGTAAATATTATATATAGATATATATATACATATAAACATATATATTTGTTTATAAATGTATATATTTATATATATATGTATATATACATATATATACTTACATTATATATATATATATATATATATATATATATATATATATATATATATATATATATATATATATACATATAAACATATATATTTGTTTATAAATGTATATATATATATATATATATATATATTATATATATATATATATATATATATATATATATATATATATTATACTATATATATATATATATATATATATATATATATATATATATATATATATATATATATATATATATATATATATATATATATATATATAATATAAACATGTATGTATATATATATATATACATATATATATATATATATATATATATATATTATATATATATATATATATATATATATATATATATATATATATATATATATATATATATATAATTATATATATTTATATATATATATATGTAAATAAAACAAATTTTTTTTAGATGATCTATTACAATGACTTCACAATCTTGGGCTAAAGTTGTTTATTTTAAAAACAGATTGAAGCAGAGGCAATTGCTATATGTTGTTCCGTAGAAGATGGTTGGTTATTTTTGTCAACTGGTGTTCATGCAATAAAAGCTGCCTATAATAGTTTTCCAATTGATTATTCATGGAACAAGCTTAGAGTTAAAAGATTTAAAGTTACTGGAGGTCATTCAATTTTACAGTACTCATTGGTATATTAATTGTTTTATATGAATAAAAAAACTGTTATAGTTTTATATTAATTGTGAAGTTTTATATCAAATAAACTTCTATAATTAACGGTGAAGTACTATATCAAATAAACATCTATTAAGTCTTATTTTTATTTTGGGATAAGTAAAATTTTGAATCTGTTTATTGTATTATGATTGCCTAGATATATATCGTAATCTGTTTGCACTGGGCCTACATTTTAGTTTTACATTTTTGTTTATATTTGTTTTACTAAATAATTACTTATAAGTATCTATTATTAGATACAGAAGTAGGCGAAGGATTTAATTTTACGACTACAGAGGACTCCAAAAAAGAATGAAAGTAATTATGTTAGTGAATGATTGTGTTTCTCTTTGCATTTAACTTTTTATATAGTGAAGAATAAATAAAACCTAATATTAACTATTAGTCATATCTGATTTTAATAATACTGTTTAAATTTTTTTGACATGTGATAATTTGATTTTAGGTGTAAGTTTATTTAGTAAAGTTCTGGTGGATCAAAGATATGGGGAATGATATGGTTTTAACTGGTTTCCATGTTATGAGCAAAGTTCATTACATTATTTAAATTGATGGTTTATAGTTACAACTATTCAAGAAAGTTTAATTTAGTTAATTTATGTATGGAGTTGTGACTATTTTTAATTGTAAAATTTGACTTATAAAATGTATATGTCTATATTTATATATATATTTATATATATATATATATATATGTATATATATATGTATATACGTATATATATATGTTTATACATATATATGTATATATATATATATGTATACATAGATATATATAAATATATAGATATATATATGTATATATATATATATATATATATATATATATATATATATATATATATATATATATATATATATATACATGTATAGCATTAACATTTTTAATAAATTCAGAACTCTAACAATAAAAACAAAATTATTTACGTTGGAATCTACATAACTTCAAAAATTGTATGTTTTTTTTTAAATTTGATTGTAATCAAGAAAAAAATTATTTATATTTTTTTTAAATCATTGTAAAAGTAACTCTATTAAATGAAATGAGCTATTTTTTGATTATTTTAGATTTCAAAATTGCCCATATATATTTTCAACAGGGTTAAGGTCTGGACTTTGTGGCGGCCATTTAAGGATGTTAGCTTTACTTTTTTTTTAGGAACTGTTGTGTCGCTTTGCATGTGTGTTTAGAGTCATTGTCATGGTGAAAAAAAAATTTGCGATCAATTCTTAAACGGATTGACATAAATTTTTTGAAAGCCAATCAATATACAACTTAGCTGTCATTAAAAATTCAATATTCACCAGTGGTCCCACACTATTTGAATTAAAACATCCCCGAGCCATAGGCGAACCACCTCCATGCTAGACTGTTTTTGTAAGATTTCTATCTAAGAGTGCATCACAAGGTCTGCGCCAAACTCTTTGTTGTTTTTTAAGCCAAGTATTTGACATTTATTCTTATCAGTCCATAAGACTAAGTTCCAAAATGCCTCACACTTGTTAATATGCAGTTTTGCAAATGCTCAAAGTTTTTCTTTGCTTATACGACTAATGAGGGGTTTACTTTTCTGGAGAAGGTTTATTTAAACCACCTAAATTATTAAACCACTTAAAGTAAGTCTTCTCTGTACAGTTTGATAGGAAACATTTAATTTAAGATTTTCAACAATCTGCCTTTAGGTTATTGTTGAATTTTTTTTTTCTATCATTGCAATTAGGATATTGGTTATTGTTGAAGTCTTAATGGGGCGACCAAGTCTTTTCTGATTTTCAGCAGAACCAGTTGTTTCATACTTTATACACATCTTCCTAACACCATTTACTGATATTTGATTTTTTTTATCACATTGCTTGTAGGTTAGGCCCTTTTTTCGATCAAAAGTGATCCGAGATCTGATGTCCAATGAATACTTTTGATGATAAACCATTATTATTATTTTAACTTTTTCTGAAAATAAATTCCAAAAAATATAGTTTAAAATGCTTATTGTTAATAACTTTAACAAAATATTTTTGATGTTAATACTTTTAAGTAAATAGTTATTGACAAAGCATTATATTTCATAATAAAAATGTAGATGTTTCTTACTTTTGTCACATTTATTTTAGACAGAAAAACTGTAAGTTAGCAAAGTTCATTTAATAGAATTACTTTTGCATTGAGTTAAAAAGAGTTATAAATGTTTTTTTTTTCTCTCTGGAATCAAATAAAAAAAAAAAAACTTAAAACTTTTGCAGTTATATAGATTCTGACTTAAATAATATTGCATATATATATATATATATATATATATATATATATATATATATATATATATATATATATATATATATATATATATATATATATATATATATATATATATATATATATATATATATATATATATATATACAAAATTATATAACTTTGTATATATATACAGTATCGGACAAAACGAGTGCAACCAAATAATGCCAATTTAGTTTCTTTATATAAAAGTGCTGCATTTTTTCAATTTAGAGAAATATTTATGTTATTGTTTAGAGACAAAGTTCTTCAAGTTTTATTCATCACAAAGTTCATTATTTGTACACAAAAATTAATAAATTAATCAAAAGCATTAAAAAAAGTTGATTTCCTTCTGGACAAAACAAGTGCAACTCGACAAAATGTTGACCAAGCTGTATTTCGCTATCAATATTTCGTGGCGAATCCTTTGTTGTCAATCACAGCCTTGCATCCTCGAGGCATAGATTTGATCAGGTGATCAATGAAACTTTGTGGAATCGCTGCCCAGGCCTTTTGGATTTGTTCAAACAGTTGATCCTTATTATGAACACCTTCACAATTAACTCTGCGGTTGACAATCTCCCACAGGTTCTCGATAGGGTTGAGATCCGGAGATTGAGGCGGCCAATCCATCACCGATAGGTGGTTGTCTTGAAACCACTGCTTGACTACTTATGCCGTGTGTTTCGGAATGTTGTCTTGCTGAAAAACCCATTTTATTGGCATATTTCATTCAGCATGAGGTAACATAACATTTTTCAGGATATTTTTATACATGAAACGATCCATTATTCCATCGTTTCGATGTATTGGACCTAGACCAATAGCAGAAAAATACCCCCAGACTATTACATTGCCTCCACCATGCTTCAGGGTCTTATGGCAGTGACGTAAATTGAGGCGTTTTCCGGCCGGTCGACGTACACGGCAAATGCCAACGCTCCCAATGATGTTTAACTTCGTTTCATCACTGAACAGGACAGTTTGCCATTTCTGCACATTCCAGTCAATATGAGATGTAGCAAACAGGAGTCTTTTCTTCTAGTTTTTTAGTGAAATCATCGTTTTCTTTGCAGGGCGTCAACAGCACGTTTTCTGATTGTTCGGTTTGATACAGGCAGCTCTGATTGCTGTTGTATCTCGACTGATGATATCCAGGGATCCTTCTTGACGGATCTGACAATCATAGAATCCTCTCTAGAAGTGGTGGAACGCGGTCTTCCCCCTTTGTTATCTGCTTCCAACTTCCCTGTAGAACGATATTTCGAACATAGTCTTGATACGGTCCATTTTTTCATGCAATATTTATCACAAATACTTTTTTTTTCCACTTACGTAATTGCCAATAATTTTCTTTCTTAGTTTTAACCCAAGACTGTCGGCAGCCATTTTTGCACTTGAAGTCATAAAAGTAATAAAAATAAATAATCACGCTTCTCAAGGCTTACCGTGTTACATTTACCTTGTGATGATACAATAATGCTCTGTGGAACACTACGTCTTAGTTGGATGTGGACTGTATTGATGTAATGAAACACTTGTTGTATTTCACTTCTTTTAATGATGTTCTTCGATAAAACACTTTGATAAAACTCACTTCGATAAACTGTCTTGATAATACTGACTGATTGATTTCCATATACTGACTGAATTACATGGCGATTTACGTGTCTCTTATATATTAAAATGAACCTGTGTGAACCTGTTCTGGAAGATTCTAGATGCTTCTTTTCGATGCTTCTGAATGCTTCTGGATGTATTTGGATGCATCTGAATGTGTCTGGTTATTTCTGGATGTTACTGGATGCTTCCAGAAGCTTCTTCTGGAAATTTTTGGAAGCTTTTGCATGCTTCTGGAAACTTCTGGATACTTCCTTTAATTAATAAAAAACTTCAGTGACGTTGACACGGACCAGACTTAAGAAAATTAAACAAACCAAAAAAGTTGCACTTGTTTTGTCCGCTGCAAAATGGCACTTGTCAACGAAATTCTGCCTGTGTGCTGTCACCTGTCAGCTGATTGCTCATGTCATGGCATGCTCTGACTCCAGACTCCTGAACTGTTTGCTGTGGTAGTATAGTTCGTTTCGTTTTTAAGACATGTAAAATTAGGAACACTTTTTAGCATTGTTAGATGTTGGTTGCAAATGTTTTGTCCAATACTGTATAAATATACAAAATTATATAATTTTGTATGTATATATATATATATATATATATATATATATATATATATATATATATATATATATATATATGTATATATATATATATATATATATATATATATATATATATATATATATATATATATATACAAAGTTATTTTTGTATTTAAATATATATATATATATATATACATATATATATATATATTTATATATATATATATACAAAATTATATAATTTTGTATATATATATATATATAAATATATACAAAAATATTTCTGTATATAAATATATATACATATATTTACATATATATATATATATATATATATATATATATATATATATATATATATATATATATATATATATATATATATATATATATATATATATATATATATATATATATATATATATATATATATATATATATATATATATATATATATATATATATATATATATATATATATATATATATATAGATATATATATATATATATATATATATATATATATATATATATATATATATATATATATATATATATATATATATATATGCATATATATATATATATATACAGTAAACTCCCGGTTATTAGAACCTCCAAGGGTTATAAGAATTTATTTCGAATAACCTGAAACTCGAATAACTGAATATGCTCTTTAAAATGACCTTCTTTAAGTTTCTTTTAAATTTTAATAAAAGTAAAAAGTAAAAAAGAAAAAGACCCTTGGAATATGGTGCCACTTCAGTTTTATCCTTGTAAAATAATAAATATTTTACAATTCATTGAAAATATAGTCCATTTTTAATATTTTTTTGTTCCTTAAATGTATTTTTTTATTTTCAAGGGGACCAAAAATTGTTTCGAATAACCGAAATTTTGAACAACTGCAGGTTCGAATAACTGCATTTCTGCATAACAGCATTTGCATGAGTTTGTTAAAGAAATTTGCTTCGAATAAGCAGAAAATTTTAATAAGTGCCATTTCGAATAACTGGGAGTTAACTGTATAATGAATAAATAAATATGTATATATATATATATAAATACATATATATATATATATATATATATATATATATATATATATATATATATATATATATATATATTTATATATATATATATATATATATAATTTATATATATATATATATAATTTATATATATATATATATATAATTTATATATATAAATATAATTTATATATATATATATATATAATTTATATATATATATAATTTATATATATATATATGTAAATTATTTTTCTATATATTTTATATATAATAATATTAATCCATTTATTTAACCATAAAATATGAAAATTTACAATAATATTTATAAACTCACATAAATAAGGTAAGGTGTCACTCATATAGTTAAAAACTAGTCAATGGAGTGGTGCCTGAACCTATAATTATAAATTATATATATAAATAAGTTATATATATATATATATATTTATATATATATATATATATATATATATATATGTATATATATATTTATATATATATATATATATATATATATATATATATATATATATATATATATATATATATATATATATAAATATATATATATATATATATTACTTTTTAAATTTAAAAATAATTATACTAATTTAATAACATTTTTTTTTTACATTTGCTTTCAGACTACTAATGGTACAAGTTTTGTTTTTTGAATTAGATTCTGTATCTCAATGATATCCTGGCCTATCGATACGATATTCTGTTAATTGTATTTTTATATATTGCATAAATATATATGCAAACACTCACACACATAAATTTAAAGAAAATATTTATATTGTTATATATATATCTATAAATTGTATATGTTAAACTTTTTTATATTTATCGTTGTATATTACTGTTTGTATTAAAAATTGATTTTGGAAATATTGCGAGGGCAGAGTTTAACTTACAATTTAGTTTTATTTGCCAATTTAATATATATTATAGCCACGTTTATTTACGTTTAATAATATTTTGCGATATTTTATTCAGCGCATTTAAGCGTTGATTCAACGTTATATTTCAACCTTTACTCGACGTCTTTGAGTCACGTTAAATCGACGTTTTACTAACAACGTTACAAATCCTTGCAAAATAGACTGCTTTAACAGCGTTTATGCAACGCTTTTTAGGTAACGTTTTTTCAACGCTAAGTTGCGACGTTTATTCAACGCTTTTTATGTAACGCTTTTTCAACGTTCAGTTGCGACTCTTTTGTAACGTCATTTAGTAACGTTTTTTCAACGTTACGCAATAACGTTTAATCAACGTCTATTAAACAATGTTACATATCTTTGCAAAATCGATTACTTTGTCAACGTTTCCGCAACATATTTTGCGACCGGTTTTCAACGTTTATTCAACGTTGACATTTGCTGGGCGTTTATACTTTGATATTTTTTACTACCTGATATTATAAATATTATATAATCCCAAAATAAAATATAATTTTCCTATAGATCCTAATTATTATAACGAGAATAAAAATTTAAATAAACTAATATTAGCTGAATAACAAATACAACTTTATTTATTTATGTATTTACAAGAAAGAATATATATTCTTATATATATATATATATATAAGAATATATATATATATATATATAATATATATATATATATATATATATATATATATATATATATATATATATATATATATATATATATATATATTCTTACATGGTCGCTTTAAATTTTTACCAAAAAATGTCAGTTTTAGGTTTTTTTTTAAAATTAAAGACCGTAAAAACTATATTTTTTTAAAAATATTTGATAGGCTGCCTGCCCCAATCAAACCCGGAGTTGATATAGCAGCACTCCACATTGCAAGACAGGCTATTTGTCGGTCAATGTAGTAGCACTCTGTTGCAAGTCAGGCTATTTGTTAGTCGATGTAGCAGCACTACAATGTGAGTCAGGCTATAAGATAGTTGATATAGCAACACTTTGCGCATGTCTTACAGTTATAAAATAAAATAGAAAAAATTAAGAATGTTTTAATTTTTAAAAACAAAATAAAAATATTCTAGACTGTTAATTTGCATTTTTGTAGTTTAAATTCTTCCGGCAATCAAAATAATGCGTTTTGACATAATCTAACCTTAATTTAGTCAACTTTAATACCACAAACAAGCAAAGAGCCATTTTTTACTACAAACACGTTTTCTTAGCCATAAAGTATAAGAATATATATATATATATATGTATATATGTATATATATATATATATATATATATATATATATATATATATATATATATATATATATATATATATATATATATGTATATATATATATATATATATATATATATATATATATATATATATATTATATATATATATATATATATATATACATACATATATATTTAAACAATTTAAAAAAGTATTCTACAAAATAGAGTGCTCAATTTTCTTAAAAGAACAGAGCAATTATAAACTTGTAGAAAATCACTTGGTAAAAATTTTTCTTGTTTAACACTGTGTTTCATCAATAAAGACTCAATGAGAAATGAATGATCAAATTAATAAAACTTCAATTTTTACCAAAAAATTAAATTACAGGAAGTCGCAAATGTCCTAACTACCGTAAGTTTTAACACATTTGTGGAATTTCCTGACTATTATAAAAAGAATTCTTTGGAAATGATTACTTATGCTTTTTTAGAAAAACGTTTTTTAAAAGGGGGATTTAATGTAACTATTACTTGAGGTCATTTATTTTTAAAGTTTTTAGGAGAAACTTATTTTCGAGCCTGCATTTAGAAATTAATTCCGATTTTTTGTTTAATAAACATTCTTGGTTTGCATTTGTAATTATTTCAAATTTTCTTGTAGGCATAGTATAAATTTTTTGGAAATGTTGTTATATGCAGTAGGGGTGTTCAAAAAAATAAAATTGCGAAAACGCGAATACACAACAAGCTAAATTTGAGGCAAATATAAAAAAAATACGATTACAAAAAAAAAAAAAATCAAAAATATTAAAATTTACGTTGTGCTCAAGCGTCAAAACCCCCCTAAAAATGCCCCAAATAGTACCCTTGTAGCAAGATTTTGAGCACAAGGTAAATCTTAATATTTTTAATTTTTTTGTCTTTTAATGTGCTCATAATAATCGAAACTTTTTTTTTAAATTGATGTGTATCCGTGATTTTCTTAATAGTTCTTTAAATTGAAAACGATTTTATACAAAAAAAACACGAAAATATGCGCATTTAACAAAAGAATGCGCAATAATTCGTAGTTATTTTATTTGTTTATAATCACATTGTTTGGTTTATTAATCATTAATGTTTCATTTGTTATTTGATTCGTGTACTTTGTTTGCATTTTTCTTTTGTTTCTTACAACTTTTAGACAGCTAATAAAATTGTTTTTTAATAAACAATTTATTACCTGTCTAAAAGTTGTAAAACGAAAAAACTGACAATTGTAAATTAACATTAATGTATATTGCGAAATACTGCAGTAGACATTTTAGTTTCATCGCATATTTTGAAATTAGTGAATATCATTTCTTTTAAAATAGTTTTAAAAATTATAATGGACAATTTAATAGGAAACAAAGGAGAGTCACAAAAAATGAAAGTTTGAAGTTAAAAAGTGGCAATGAGAAGCGAAATATAAAAACGAAAAAAAAACAAGCATTTTATTATTGAGAAAGTGAAACTAGCAATACCAATGTAGTAATGAATTTGTTTTGAGCTTTTTTTAATTTTAAATATCTAGTTTAGGATAAAAAATTATAGAAATCTTATGACTATAAGATTTCACGTTTTACAAGAGCAAACTCAATCTGAGTATCTTTGTTATTAACTTTAGTTGATCAACTGCCAACTGGATAGGATATTTTATAACACATAGCTTTTAATAAGTCGACGCTTTCTAAAACATCAAAAAAGTTAATGATAATTGCAAGCTCGGTAAAAAAAGAAAATACAAGAGAAATGTTGAACTGCATTGTAGGTGTATTTTAAGCAAAATCAAGAGTGCCTGGCTTAAAGCTGGATTCCTTCTTCAATCAGATAATAACTTGATACAAAAGCTGAATAAGTTGAACAAAAAATATTTGAATTTGAAAAAAAACATGCACAGGAGGTCGCCTTTAGAATTAAAAAAGCAACAAGACTTTAGAAAGGAGCTGGGAAAAATCTTTTGGGTAGGAATAGCTGACTTACAAAACTGGATAAAGAAGGACAAGAATAGATCAGACCTAGATAGGAAAGAGGACCTAGATTTTTTATACAATCAAGAAAGTTATTTCTAGGGCCTGAAGAAAAAAAATATAGCGAAAAGGTATTATATATTATAATATAAATCCATATTATAAACCTTTTTTCTGAATTTAAAAACTCTCCTCTCATTGCTCACTCTTTTCCAATTTTTCATTGGTTTTTATTTTGGGTACATTAATTTTTATTTTACTGTTTAGATTTCGGAGAATACAAGAAAGAGAAATCCATCTATAAAAAATAAAAAATAAAAAATATTATTTCTGGTAATGTTGCTCTAATAGCCACAATTACTGATATTTCTCCAAACATTTGGAAAAAAGTTACTGCTGCAACCCTTTATAGTTCTGAGGTTGATCTTACAAATGTAAATTGCAGTAGGTCAACAGCATCTAGTAAGATGAAACAAACAGCTCATGAAATGGCAGTTATTGCTAAAGAAGATGTTGAACTTAGCGTCCAAGCTTCTCCCTAACCATGCATTATACGTTTTGACGATAGGACACTTTTTGAAATTAATAACGGAAAAAAATTAAAGCATGATAAACTTGCTGTTCTGGCTACTATTGATAATGAGTCCTATCTTCTCGGAGTTATGCCATTACCCTCTTCATCTGGAGAAAATCAGTACAATGGTGTAATGAAAGTTCTAAAAGAGTAAATCTCGAATCAAAGATTGGATTACTTTGTTTTGATACCACATCAAGCAATACAGGAATACATAAAGGATCTTTGATAAGAATATCTACTGAGTTAAATATCTAATTCTTTTAGCTTGCAGACATTATGTTTCTGAGTTGAGAATCACACACTTTTGTGAGGTTATAACAAATAAAAAAACTACGGCCCCCGATAACCCTTTGTTTAAACATTTCAAAAACTTGATTGAGCAGCCTAATTTTGAGTACAACCCATCTATGTTAGTAAAATTTGGTTAGGAAAAAATTAAAGGAACTTTTGTTGAAAAAGTTGCTACAGAATCTTTTGAGTATTGTAGATCATACTTATTGAGAAATAATATTGTAAGGGAAGATAGAAAAGAACTTGCAGAGCTAGTGGTCAGCTATTTTTCTCCTTTTATCATTAAAATTTGAAAAACTGGAGCGGTTCATCATGCAAGATTTCTTGGGAAATCTATATATTATTTAAAAATGCAAATTCTTTCAACTCAAATTGATTTTATTCAAAAAAATAGAGACATATTAAGGTAATAACTGAATTTATAGCTTGTTTTTATACAAAGTGGTACCTGCAATCTAATGATACTATCAAAGCTCCATTTATGGATGTAACTGCTATTCATCAAATGCATCAGTATAAAGCAGTATAAAGCAGTATGTGCAGAACCATTTGATGTTGATGCTGTGTTGAATTCTTTATTTAAACATACATGGTATCTTGACTCAACTCTGATTCCATTAGCCTTGCTGGATGATGGTGTTGCACTCGAAAAAAAAAAAATTGCTTCTGCAATATTATCATTTCCAAAACATAAGTCATGTTACTTTAAAACTGAAAATAAGAAAAAAAAAGATATAGAAAAATTGTTGAAAATTGAACTTAACATTCATCAGCAAATTCCTAGCTTAGCTTCTTTGGTTGACGAGTTTTCCTGGTTAATGTTTGTTATGATTGGAATAAAAGATCAACGAATTGATGATTGGCTGACCTTGCCACCTCAGTATTGGCACACGCAATCAAAATAAATTATTTTTAAATTTTGCAAAAAGCATTGTTTGTGTAAACGACCACGCTGAAAGGGCAATTGGAATGATGCAACAATTTGTTCATCGCTACAGAGACAAGGAAGAAAAACAAAATAGGCTTATTGCTGTAGACAAAGTTCGCTCAATTTTTAAGGCATCAGGCAATAAATCTTTGTTAACCAAGAAACAAAATAACAAAGAAATAAGCAAGAAAAGAATCGCAAAGGGACTACTTAGCTTACGCTCCAAAATTCAGAAGGTAGCTTGAACTTAAGTATTTGTATTAAAAATATATTTTTTAAAGATACAAGTTGCACATAGTTTAAGTTTGTAACATTCAATCAACCTATAAAAAAATGTTTTTCTAAAACTATAAACAATAAAATAAGTGAATATAAACAAATAAAATACGAATTATTGCGCATTCTTTTGTTAAATGCGCATATTTTTGTTTTTTTGCATATAATCGTTTTTAATTTAAAGAACTATTAAGAAAAATCACGAATACACATCAATTTAAAAAAAAAAGTTTCGATTATTATGAGCACATTAAAAAACAAAAAAATTAAAAATATTAAGATTTACCTTGTGCTCAAAACCTTGCTACAAGGGTATCATTTGGGGCATTTATAGGGGGGTTTTGACGCTTGAGCACAAGGTAAACCTCAATATTTTTGATTTTTTTTTTTTTTGTAATCGTATTTTTTTTTATGTTTGCCTAATATGCAGGCGCTGTTTTAAGGATGTTTCGATTCAGTATAAAATCATCAATATTTTTATCTTTTAATTCCCGTTTTTATTTTGACAGCATGGTGTCGTTTGAATACATTTTGTTTTTAAAAGATTGCTTATGATTGGAAAAAGGTTTTTTAAATTAACCCTCTGTTATGCCAAAATATTGTTTATCAGGTACATTCTTAGAGGAAACAACACATTTATACACCACATTTGTTGATAAACAACTTAATGAAAATGTATTGTGGTTAAGACATTTCCGATTTTCTGTGATTTAATTTTTTGGTATAAATTGAAGTTTAATTAATTTGATCATTCATTTCTGATGAGTCTTTATTGATGAAACACAGTGTTAAATGAAAAAATTTTTGTTAAGTGACTTTCTACTAATTTAAAATTATATATATATATATATATATATATATATATATATATATATAAATATATATATATATATATATATATATATATATATATATATATATATATATTATCATTTTAAACACTGCCTGCCTAAACCAAACTCTCAGTCAATGTAGCAGCACTTTCTTGTAGCGCAAGGCTATACGATAGCCGATGTAGCAGCACTTCTTTGTAAAATTATATATATACATATATATGATATAATATATATATATATATATATATATATATATATATATATATATATATATATATATATATATATATATATATATATATATATATATATATATATATATATATATATATATATATATATATATATATAGTATTGCATGGTAGTGTAAAAGTTTCTTTCAAAAGCTGTAGTTTTAAAGAGAGCGCTAATAAATCAATAAAAACTTTAATAAAACTGTTTTTTTAAAAATGATAGATTGCTTGCCCAAACTAAACCCTCCGTCGATTAAGTGGCACATCCTTTCAGCAGCAGGCTATAAAATAGTCAATGTAGCAACACTCAGCGCATGTTTTAAAAATATATTTTAATAAAACAAA